>NC_134572.1:146591604-146796604 GCF_050947875.1 Dermacentor variabilis
AACGACACTCGCCGGAAACTCTCCACTGGTTGTGGCCGGTGATTTCAACGCCCCTTTTCACACGTGGAACTACACGCACGACACGGTCAAGGGCGGAAGCCTGTGGCAGGAGGCGGGAGATGCGGGACTCTGTCTATTGACGAACCCAGCCTTTCCCACCAGACGTGGCGCCTTTTCGACCAGGGACTCTGTCCTAGATCTCGCCTTTGTTGAGAACGCTGGCTCAGCCTTGTGGTCGAATCTGCTCATAGACCTCGGTAGCGATCACTACGTCACGGTCACCAGCTTACGAGTGGAGCAGAAAAGAAAGAAGGCCTTCTCGGTGCCTGACTGGGACAAATTCCGTGAGGTTCGCAAGGCCCGCGCCACCCGTGGAGAAAAGCCGGAGAGTCTCGTCCAGTGGAGGGCACTAATTCTACAAGATGTCTGCTCCACGACCAAAACCATAGAGACGGACCTACAGACAGACAAAATGGAAAGCAGGCTAGCACACCTTCTCGAGGCCAAGCAAAAACTTCTCGAGAGGTGGAAAAGCCAACGCTTAAATCGCAAGCTCCGAAAAAAGATCGCCGAGATCAACAAGCAGATCGACGACCGCTGCCAAGACCTGTGTAGGCAGCAATGGGACGAAATTTGCAATTCAATCGACGGGCAGATGCGCATGGTAGGCAATTGGAATCTTCTAAAACACTTGCTCGACGACTCCGGCACCAAGTCAAAACAGAGAAGTGTCCTCGCCAAAGCGCTCCACGAAGCCAAGAAGTCGTCTTCGGAAATGGACGTGCTGGAGATGCTAGCTAAGAAGTACCTGCCGCTCGAAACTGTGGCCGATGAGGCGGCATACCCAGTATACAAAGGGAAGCCGAACTCCGCGCTGGACGAGCCTATCAAAGTAAGTGAAATCCGCCGCGCCCTACATGACCTCAATGGTAGGTCGGCGCCCGGCCCGGATCACTTTACCAACAAGGCTCTCAGAAACCTAGAGGACGCATCGATCGAGTTTCTCACCGATGAGATAAATCGGATTTGGGATAAACCGGAAGAATGGAAGTTGGCTAAGGTCATACTAATCCCAAAGCCCGGTAAACCGCCGAGCTTGGACAACCTCTGCCCTATTTCACTGACGTCATGTATAGGGAAGGTAGCCGAGCACGCCATCCACAGCAGAATTGCCGAGTATATCGAGACCAACGACCTTTTTCCTCACAACATGATAGGTTTCAGGCCAGGCCTCTCCACCCGGGATGCCATGAAGCTTATCAAGATCCAAATCCTGGAACGCTGCACTCGAAACACGAGAGCCATCCTTGGTTTGGACCTTGTTGCGTTTCGCCTGCGACGCGCGGTTTTGCCGGCGCGACTGCGGCGGGGCGGCACACATTTTGGCCCGTTCGGCGTCGCCGCAACGCTCCCCGCCAGGCGTTTCCAGGCGTTTCCAGGCGTTTCCAGGCATGTTCCGATGCCACGTGTCTTCATGTGCGTGTGTGAGTGTATGTGCCATTGTGCCCGAACGGCGGCGATGCGACAGCAGGGGGTCACCCTCTCCTTCCAGTCATTGTGCCCGACCAGAGGCGCTACGAGAGCCGAAGTTACCTTCTCCTCCCACTCTTTGTGCCCGACCGGCGGCGCTACGACAGTGTGCGTCACCATTAGCCCATTGTACAATCACGTGCTCGTCTATTGAGGGGTTCCTTCTTGCCCTCAACTGCGAGAGTATAAAAACAGCTGCCCCCGGACGCCAAAGAGGGCTCCGATTTCTTCTGTTGAGTAAAGTGCTCTCCCGTCTCTCTACTTCGGTCAACCTGACCGCCAACTCTTTGCGATGTTAAAATAAACAAGTTGTTTTGTTGGTACCAGTCGACTCATGCTTTGCCGGGACCTTCGGATGCTTCCAGTTGTACCCCAGGCCGCCAGGCCAACGCTACCCTTGGGGCTTGCGACCCAGGTACAACCACGGGCGTCAGCGCCGAGTTCCCAACAACCGATGCCATCGGTGGGATCCAAAACAACTGTCTGCCAGCGGTGAGATCGCGACAACGGAGGCCAGCAGCGAAGATATGCAGTTGACTGTATGCTGAGCAGCTCAACGACGATCCGGGAGCAGTGCAACGAGCCCTGTGTGATGACTGGTTGCCTGCAGCGGAACGACTGCGCTGGACTCTTGGCTGCGAGGTTTGGTGAGTGCGGGACTTTCTTCTTCTGAGCTTTGCCAGGCTTTTGTTAGTGTCAGAAACAGAGCTGGTAATTGTGGTTGTCGTTGCTGCCGGGTTAGTTTGCGGCAAGACAATAGTAAGCAGTAGAGAAAGCAGCATTCAGAGCAGCCATGGATTTGAAGTCGTTGCGCAAACCGAAATTGTTGGAGCTTGCAAGAGAGTTGGGTCTGGATGTCTCAGACAAACTAAGAAAACCTGAACTGCTAAAGGCTATTCTTGAGTTAGAGGCTGAGGATGACGAGCTGTCTTAATGCCTTGAGACCATTGAGGAGAGGGAGACTGCAAAAAGACAGGAGCGCGAACTTAAAGAGCAAAAAGAAAAAGAAGAGCGTGAACGTAAAGAACAGAAAGAAAAAGAAGAGCGTGAACGTAAAGAACAGAAAGAGCGAGAGCAACAAGAGAAAAAAGAAGAGCGCGACCGTCAACACGCGTTGGAAATGAAGCGTCTCGAGATAGAGATGGAACGCGCTCGTAATGGAAGTCAGGCACACGGTGCAGGAGAACGCGTATTGTTCAAAATGACTGACCTGATGCGGCCGTTTAAGCTTGGAGAGGACATTGGTTTGTTCCTGGTTAACTTTGAGCGAACGTGCGAGAAGCAGGGGTTCTCTCGGGAAACGTGGCCACAGCGCTTGCTCACTTTGTTACCCGGCGAGGCGGCCGACGTAGTCGCTCGCTTGGATAGAGAGGAGGCAGAGGATTTCGACAAAGTAAAATCGAGTCTGCTAAAAAAGTACCGGCTGTCTGCGGAGGCGTTCCGTCGGAAGTTTCGGGAAAATGAGAAAGGCAGAAGTGAGTCATATACAGAGTTTGCGTATAGGCTTATGTCAAACATGCAGGAGTGGCTCAAAGAAGAGAAAGCGTTTGGTGACCACGATAAAGTTCTGCAGTGCTTCGGGCTAGAACAGTTTTATAGTCGGTTACCGGAGAACGTGCGATACTGGGTCTTGGATAGGCCAGACGTTTGTACGGTGGCTAAAGCCGCTGAGCTAGCCGAGGAGTTTGTGACGCGTCGGGCTCGCGGAGCTAAGGACGGTCAAAAGGGTGAATTTGGCTCGAAGTTTGAGAGGCCGAAGTTCACACCCATGAGAGCAAAGGGGAACACGCGTAGTGCGGATGCGAGTGGATGCAGTGCGACCGAACCTAAGGAGACGGCGGCAGCCGAAGCCGAACGCAGAAAGCGGTTCGAGATGAGGCAAGCGCGCGTTTGTTATACGTGCCAGAAGCCGGGTCACTTTTCGGCGCAGTGTCCGGAAACAACACCAAAAGTTGTGTTTTTTTCAATAGGCAGCACTGACGAGAACATGAAGCTTCTCGAGCCTTACATGCGAGACCTCCTCGTGAACGGGAAAGAGTGCCGAGTGCTTCTCGATTCCGCAGCTACGATGGATGTAGTTCACCCGTCTTACGTAGAACCCCATATGTTCACGGGCGAGTGCGCGTGGATCAAGCAAGCCGTGGAAGCCCATAGCGTGTGTCTGCCGGTAGCAAAAGTGCTTATTGAAGGACCTTTCGGAGCGCTTGAGACGGAGGCGGCAGTGTCATCTATGCTTCCCCCCCAGTACCCGTACCTATTTTCAAACAGGTCCGATCACCTCCTGCGCGAGAAGGGGCTTTTGTTTGGTGAAGCTAGTGTTCAGGCCTTAACCAGATCGAAGGTTCGGGAGCTCGCTGCAAAGGCGGTAGTTGCGGGGCCGACGTTATCAAACAACGAAAAAGGGTCAGAGGCGCAGCAAGCTGATATTCAGAGCACGCCCGAACTGAATAAACTTGAGTCTGTAACGTTAAAGGCACCAGATACCGGAGAGGAAAATCCCGATGCGGGAAAGTTAGAAGAGCTATCTACTGATTTGCTCATCGCGCCTACGTCAGACGGACTTAATAGGTTGCTAAAAGTCAGCCGGTCGGCTTTGATAGCCGAGCAAAAAAAAGGATGGCAGCCTGGAAAACGTGCGCTGCAATGTCGAAGAAGGTATCGCCAGGAAAACTGCGCGTTTTGTGGAAAGAGGTGGAGTCCTGTACCGGAAGTATCTAGACCGCCGAGGAGTGGAGTTCGATCAGCTGATCGTGCCTCAATGCTATCGTCAGGATCTGTTGCGCTTGTCACACGGGGGTTCGTGGTCCGGACACCTAGGAGTTAAGAAAACTAAGGACCGTCTCTTGCAAGAGTACTATTGGCCAGGGTGTTTTCGGGACGCAGACCACTTCGTGAGGTCATGTGACACCTGTCAGCGGGTGGGCAAACCAGGGGACAAATCGAGGGCGCCGTTGAAATTGGTACCTATCATTACGGAGCCTTTTAGACGGCTCGTTATTGATACAGTGGGACCTCTGCCGGTAACAGCCACGGGGTACAGACACATTTTGACTGTGATCTGCCCAGCGACAAAGTTCCCTGAAGCAGTGCCGCTTAAAGAACTCAGCTCAGTTGAGATAGTCAATGCACTACTGTCCATATTTGCGCGAGTTGGTTTTCCTGCGGAAATCCAATCAGATCAGGGCACAGTGTTTACTAGCGCTTTGACGACAACTTTTCTCGAAAGGTGTGGGGTAAAGCTGCTACACAGCTCAGTGTACCACCCACAGTCGAATTCCGTTGAGAAGCTCCACTCCGTCATGAAGCGCGTGTTGAGAGCGTTGTGTTTTGAACATCGAACTGACTGGGAGCTGTGTCTGCCTGGGGTGATGTTTCCTTTAAGGACCGCGCCGCATGCGGCTACGGGGTTTTCGCCAGCTGAACTGGTGTACGGTCGCTCGCTTCGATCTCCGCTTCGCATGCTTCGAGAATCGTGGGAACGTAGGGGCGACGACCCAGTCGTGGTGGAGTACGTACTTAAGCTCCTCGAACGCTTAAGAAGGGCACAGGAGTTGTCAGGTGAAGCAATGACAAAGGCCCAGCAGAGGGCCAAGGTTTATTATGATCGGACAGCCAGGGCCCGTCGTTTTGAGGTGGGCGATGAGGTCATGATATTGCGCACATCGCTAAACAACAAACTAGACGTGCAGTGGGAGGGCCCAGCACGAATTGTTCAGAAACTGTCGGACGTTAA
Organism: Dermacentor variabilis; assembly: GCF_050947875.1. Taxonomy (NCBI): domain Eukaryota; kingdom Metazoa; phylum Arthropoda; class Arachnida; order Ixodida; family Ixodidae; genus Dermacentor; species Dermacentor variabilis. Next base: position 146,596,868 of record NC_134572.1, read on the forward strand.
CTACGTGGTAAGTCTGCCAGGAAAGCGGAAAGCACAGCAAGTTTACCACTGTAATCTGCTCAAACCTTATAGACAAAGGGAAGCAGTGGTGTGCATGATGGTAAACGTTCCTGAAGAGCTTCCGGTCGAGCTTCCGGGACTAGGCTCAGTGACGAACAGGGAAGACACCGGTCAAGTCATTAGTGACCTTATCAGTAAAGCACCGCTGTCGCCCGAGCAGAAAACCGAACTACACCAGCTATTACAAGAGTTTCAAGGTCTGTTCTCTGAGAGGCCTGGTAGGACTTCTGTACTTACTCATGATATAGAACTTACCTCCCCAGAGCCAGTACGATCCAAGGCGTATCGGGTGTCACCCCGCCAGAGCGATATTATGGAGGCTGAGGTAAAGAAAATGCTACAGCTCGGTGTTATTGAGGCAGGTGAGAGTGATTATACCTCCCCTTTGATTTTAATTGAGGTACCGGGCAAGGAACCTCGTCCTTGCGTCGACTACCGCAGGCTTAATTCCATCACTAAGGATCAAATTTATCCGATCCCTAACATCGAGGAGCGCCTTGAGAAAGTTAGTAGCGCTCAGTTTATTTCCACCCTAGATCTTGTCAGGGGTTATTGGCAGGTTCCACTTACAGAAGAGGCTAGTAGGTATGCGGCGTTCATTTCACCAATGGGAACATTCCGTCCTAAAGTGTTGAGTTTTGGTTTGAAGAATGCGCCATACTGTTTTTCAAGCCTCATGGATAAAGTGTTGCGGGGACAGCAAGAATTCGCTTTACCGTATCTAGACGACGTAGCGATATTCTCCGCATCCTGGTCTGAGCATATGGCACACTTGCGGGCAGTGCTAACCCGCCTGCGCGAAGCGGGCTTGACAGTAAAGGCTCCTAAGTGCCAGTTAGCACAGGCCGAGGTTGTCTACCTCGGTCACGTGATTGGTCAGGGTCGTCGCCGCCCCTCTGAAATAAAAGTGGCCGCTGTGCGAGACTTTCCGCAACCGCGCACAAAGACCGATATTCGGTCGTTCTTAGGTGTCGCCGGCTACTATCAGAGGTACATCCCCAGGTACTCTGATATCGCGGCTCCCCTGACGGATGCTCTAAGAAAGTCAGAGCCTCAAACAGTCGTCTGGGACGAGACAAAGGAAAGAGCTTTTAGCGCCCTAAAGAGTGCCCTAACAAACCAGCCTGTGCTACGATCGCCAGACTATACAAAAGGGTTCATTGTTCAGTGCGATGCTAGTGAGCGAGGCATGGGCGTTGTACTGTGCCAACGGGAAAAGGGAGAAGTAGAACACCCCGTCCTGTATGCTAGTCGTAAGCTGACCAGTCGTGAGCAGGCGTATAGCGCCACCGAGAAAGAGTGTGCATGTCTCGTGTGGGCCGTTCAGAAATTGTCATGCTATCTAGCCGGCTCGAGGTTTATCATTGAGACGGATCACTGCCCTCTCCAATGGCTGCAGACCATCTCTCCCAAAAATGGCCGCCTCCTGCGCTGGAGCCTCGCTTTACAACAATATTCCTTTGAGGTGCGTTACAAAAAGGGGAGTCTCAACGGTAACGCCGATGGCTTAAGTCGAAGCCCCTAACGTAGGAATCAGCCTCAAAATTGTTTGTTACTGATGTTTTTCTTCCTGAGGCAGGATTTTTTTTAACATATTGCTTTTGTTTAGTGTTTCAAAGTGATGATATGCTTTCTAGTGCAATTTTCCAATTTGTGGACGCGTTCTGAGTGATGCTAGACTACTGTAAGGAACTAGGCAGTGGTATAAAAAGGGGAAAGAGCCTGGCAGGGCTTAGTGAGGGTTGTGCCGTGCTTGCTGACTGAGCGGTTGAGTTTCAGCGTAGTTCTAACGCTTGCCGGGAACGAGAACAAAAATGTGAACTCTCCCGAAGTCACTTTGCAGTGTCCCGTGCGAACCTGAACGAGAGAACGAGGCCTTCTCTGTGCGCTGCGCTCAAGAAACGTCGAGGGACGCCCGACTTCGGTTATGAGCATCATCGAGCGACATCCCTCCGGACAGCGGATGCAGTCCCCTGTCCATCGGGATCTCCTTCCCCCGGCGGGGCGGTCTGTTGCGTTTCGCCTGCGACGCGCGGTTTTGCCGGCGCGACTGCGGCGGGGCGGCAGACATTTTGGCCCGTTCGGCGTCGCCGCAACGCTCCCCGCCAGGCGTTTCCAGGCGTTTCCAGGCGTTTCCAGGCATGTTCCGATGCCACGTGTCTTCATGTGCGTGTGTGAGTGTATGTGCCATTGTGCCCGAACGGCGGCGATGCGACAGCAGGGGGTCACCCTCTCCTTCCAGTCATTGTGCCCGACCAGAGGCGCTACGAGAGCCGAAGTTACCTTCTCCTCCCAGTCTTTGTGCCCGACCGGCGGCGCTACGACAGTGTGCGTCACCATTAGCCCATTGTACAATCACGTGCTCGTCTATTGAGGGGTTCCTTCTTGCCCTCAACTGCGAGAGTATAAAAACAGCTGCCCCCGGACGCCAAAAGGAGGGCTCCGATTTCTTCTGTTGAGTAAAGTGCTCTCCCGTCTCTCTACTTCGGTCAACCTGACCGCCAACTCTTTGCGATGTTAAAATAAACAAGTTGTTTTGTTGTTACCAGTCGACTCATGCTTTGCCGGGACCTTCGGATGCTTCCAGTTGTACCCCAGGCCGCCAGGCCAACGCTACCCTTGGGGCTTGCGACCCAGGTACAACCACGGGCGTCAGCGCCGAGTTCCCAACAACCGATGCCATCGGTGGGATTCAAACAACCTGGAGAAGGCCTTTGATAACATCCGTCACGAGTTTGTTCTCGACGCCATCTCCAAACTCGACATAGGCTCGTCCTTCCATGCCTTCGTCAGGTCTTTCTTGAGCAAATGATGCGGAGATGGCTGGAGATTTGGAATCGGAGAAAATGGAGCTGAGCAGAAAAGGCACCCCCCAGGGGTCAGTCATCTCACCGCTCCACTTTAAAATCGCAATGGTCGACCTCTCAAGATACCTAGGCAAGGCCCAGGGCATCAGTCACACGATCTGTGCTGACGACATCACTGTCTGGTGCGCGGGTGGCAGTGACGGACAGGTCGAAGCCGCTCTCCAGGATGCTGTCGACACTACAGAGCGCTTTCTAACCGACACGGGACTCCGGTGGTCCCCAAAGAAATCGGAGCTCCTTCTCTACAGCCCAACTGGAACTGGAACTGGAACACCCCCCCCCCCCCCTGATATTGACATTAATCTCTACACCAAGTGCGAAGATCCCATTCCCAAAGTCGCGCCCATTCGAATCTTGGGAATGACACTCGAATGGGCGGGCACGAATAGCATCACCATTCACCAACTAGCAAAGAAGACGGATAGCGTCATCGGTCTAATCAGGCGAGTAGCTAACAGAAGGAGAGGCCTGAACGAAGAGAACGCTTCCCTGTTATGCCATTTCACGTACGTAGCGGTCATGCACGTCTGGAAGAGGGCCGAGCGAGACAAGCTAAATGCCATGATAAGCAGGGGGATCAAGAGCGCGCTCGGACTACCAAACTACACACGCACCGACCGACTCCTGCAGTTGGGTATTCATAATACCCTGGAAGAAATTGCAGAAGCACAAGAAAGGGCACAGATCCTCAGGCTCTCGGGCACCAGGGCAGGCAGACGACTCCTAATAGAGATGGGCGTCCCCCCGGCCACTGTCGAAGACGCGTACCAGGGCCTTGCGAAAGAGCGGAAAGATAACATCATCATATCGCCCGCCCCGCGCAATATGCATCCCGAGCGCAACGTAGAAAGAAGGAAGGCCAGGACGGTGGCGCTCCTACGCCGCGCGACAGAACTCCCTTGCGGCAGGTGCTTCGTTGACGCGGCCGAGTATGGCAACAGAACAATTTCACGGTAGTGTCGATCAGCTACAGGGGTTCGACCGTTAACGCCGCTTCGGTACGAAGCACGTCGTCGCGTGCGGCCGAGCAAGTGGCCATTGCCTTGGCCCTCCTGGACTGCTTAGATTTAGGTGCACGTTAAAGAACCCCAGGTGGTCGAAATTTCCGGAGTCCTCCACTACGGCGTGCCTCATAATCAGAAAGTGGTTTTGGCACGTAAAACCCCAAATATTATTATTATTATTATTGGCCCTCCTGGACGACAAACATGCTAATATCTTCGGCGACTCCAGGGCAGCCATCCGCGCCGTCAGCGTTGGCGCTGTGTGTAAGGAAGCCTGTCGCATCCTCGACGGCAAAAGCATCGCCACCCATACCCTCACGTGGTTCCCCGCTCACATGGGATCCATCATGGGAGGCCCCACAAGCCTCAACGAGCTGGCCCACTCCAAGGCGCGAGGTCTCGCTTTCGCGACCATGGAGAACTCCAGCGCCAGCCCGCAGTGGTGGAGAACAGAGATCAACCGACCACATACAATGAAATTGCTCAGCACTTTTATCTCGACAGGAGAGACTTTCCGCTTCCACACAAGAAGCTAAATAGAGCGCAGGCGTTGACCCTCAGATTATTGCAAACAGGCTCGTATCCCAGCCCCGCTTTATCCCACAAGCTTTATCCCGACACCTATGCCACTAGTTCTTGCAGGCACTGCAATGGCAGCGCTAGCCTAGACCATATGCTCTGGCGTTTCCCCTCGTTACGAGGCGCATAACAAATCAATGAGGACAAGTGGCTCTCCGCTATCAAGAGCCCCGATGCCGGGGCGCAACTATGGGCTGTCCAGAGGACCCACGATGCGGCGGTCGGGCATGGCTTGATTGTCCCAACGTGGGAGCAGCCCGCAGCGCGATGAGTCGCGTACCTCAGGACCTTCATTAAAGTTTTGCATCCATCAATCTCTCTCTCTCTCTCTCTCTCTCTTCGCGGGATTTCGTAGTCATTCGTTCTGTGTCTGAACATGAACACAGTGTCGCGGAGCGGAGAGGAGGAAAGTGCGGGTGCGTACTGCGAATCTGAGCGGGCGTAATCACGTGTTAACCTGAAAAGATTCTCGTTTGTTAACCTGCAGTGTGTGGAAGGGTAAGGGGAAATGGCGACAAGTCAAGCAAAGCAGAAACGCCGAGATCTGGACATGCCAGATCTTTGCTTCGCGGCTGCAACAGAACTTCGCCGGCTGTCTGTGACCGCGCTATAGATTGGCTGGTACGTGTTCTGACGACACCGGTGAGAAATTTCCGCGTGGCTCACCTAAATATGCCGCGATAAGTCCACTCCAATTGTAGCGCGAGCACCAGTGGCTGAGGGGCTAATGCGCTGCGCAAGGCCTCAGGTTCGATTCCCGGCAGAGTTGCTTGCAATACGACGGGGGTGGCGCATTGCAAAAAAACGTTAGGTTACCGAGCCTTGTATGCGCGTTATATATATATATATATATATATATATATATACACGTTTATCGCTTAGTTGCCTTCCGGAGCATAAAGCAACAGGTCCCGCAGAATGGAGGAAACAGCTACAGAAATTCTCGGTATCGTCGACTAATGCGTAAGCATTGTTAATTTGGCTCGGCTGTGAGGTTGTTCTTATTTAGTTTTGACTACTTGCATTTCCTAAATTATGCGCGTCTACCCATGGTCATCGCGGTGGGAAAGAATGCCTGTCCTCCGATTGTCTCGCCTCATCTGGCCCTTTCAATACAATTGTACCAATTGAGCCGGAACGCCACCGGGCACGAGCGCGCCTCGACGGAACAGTGCTGTGGGAAGGGAACGCCGGTTCCCGCAGTAATGAGGCGTTGCGTGAGGGGAGAGTGCATCGCCGCGACGCCACGTCATCCTCACTGTCGCTTTCGCAAGCCTGTGTTAATTATGCACGTGTTCCTTGTCGACGCAGCTTCGCCTGCATTCTTACTGCGCCTCGGTTAGGCCCAATGAAAACGCGCCAGTCGTCTCTACACGCTCGCTTACCCGCGACAACTCGCAGGACGCTTGGCAGCGTTCAATTGGACACTCATCATCATCATCATCAGCCTGGTTACGCCCACTGCAGGGCAAAGGCCTCTCCCATACTTCTCCAACGACCCCGGTCATGTACTAATTGTGGCCATGCCGTCCCTGCAAACTTCTTAATCTCATCCGCCCACCTGACTTTCTGCCGCCCCCTGCTACGCTTCCCTTCTCTTGGGATCCAGTCCGTAACCCTTAATGACCATCGGTTATCTTCCCTCCTCATTACATGTCCTGCCCATGCCCATTTCTTTTTCTTGATTTCAACTAAGATGTCATTAACTCGCGTTTGTTCCCTCACCCAATCTGCTCTTTTCTTATCCCTTAACGTTACACCTATCACTCTTCTTTCCATAGATCGTTGTGTCGTCCTCAACTTGAGTAGAACCCTTTTCGTAAGCCTCCAGGTTTCTGCCCCGTAGGTGAGTACTGGTAAGACACAGCTATTATATACTTTTCTCTTGAGGGATAACGGCAACCTGCTGTTCATGATTTGGGAATGCCTGCCAAACGCACTCCAGCACATTCTTATTCTTCTGATTATTTCCGTCTCATGATCCGGATCCGCCGTCACTACCTGCCCTAAGTAGATGTATTCCCTTACGACTTCCAGTGCCTCGCTGCCTATTGTAAATTGCTGTTCTCTCCCGAGACTGTTAAGCATTACTTTAGTTTTCTGCATATTAATTTTTAGACCCACTCTTCTGCTTTGCCTCTCCAGGTCAGTGAGCATGCATTGCAATTGGTCCCCTGAGTTACTAAGCAAGGCAATATCATCAGCGAATCGCAAGTTACTAAGGTATTCTCCATTAACTTTTATCCCCAATTCTTCCCAATCCAGGTCTCTGAATACCTCCTGTAAACACGCTGTGAATAGCATTGGAGATATCGTATCTCCCTGCCTGACGCCTTTCTTTATTGGGATTTTGTTGCTTGCTTTATGGAGGACTACGGTGGCTGTGGAGCCGTTATAGATATCTTCCAGTATTTTTACATATGGCTCATCTACACCCTGATTCCGTAATGCCTCCATGACTCACCTGCTCCACCCCAAAATCTCAAGTTGGCCCAACTCCAAATTTGAAGTTGGCCCAGCCCTAAATCTAACTTGGCCCACCTCCAGATTTCAAGTTGACGCACGCCCAAATTCAAGTTGACCCACCTACAGATTTCAAGTTCACGCACCGACAAATTTTAGTTGGCCCACGTCCGAATTTCACGCTGGACAACCCCCAAATTTAGGTTGGCCCATTTCCAAGTTGGAAGCTGGCCCACTGCCAAAGTTAACTTGGCCTATGTCCAAATCTCAAGTTGGCCACCACCCAATATTAAGTTGACCCACCCCATAATTTAAGTTGGCCTACCCACAAATTTCAAGTGGCCCACCGCTACTACGAGCTTCCCTGTGCATTTTCTAAGGAGCCCTATGCATCTCTGGGTATTCACTTTTTATTTTATGTTATAATGATTCGACGCGGGTGAATAAGGTGCTAAAGAGCGATAAGATCTTACAAATGAACGAAGCAATTCTGATAAGGACCGATTTTATTGTTGCTCGTTTTTAATAACTCTATTTGGTAGACGTTTTCAACGTCAGTTTTCATGGAACTCCGCGACGACGATCTGTATTAAAAAGAAACAAACGTGTTGTTACTCATTTACTGCAGTGGTATTAAAAAGGCCTGCCGCAAGGAGGAAATACTCTTTTGGCGCTTGTTATTGTATTTCGTGCTCGCATGTATTGAAGAAATATTTTGGCAGAGAATTCAGGTGCGGCTTGAGCGAAATGTATGTTCCTGAGAGGGATTGCTTACAGCAAGCACCGTATGGCGTGGCCCCGAAACAGGTGACAGTCCAGACGGCCAATTTTTTACTACAGTCGCATTGCTATAAGCACAGTGACGGCGCCTAACCTTTACTTTGCGTCCACCTGCGGTGGGGCTTGTCCTATATTCCACAGGTGGCATTACATGTCTCTAGCTTGTTACGTAAGTACACTTCAGTCTTCTGGTCTGGCGGCTCACTATATACGTGTCGAGCAGTGCTTAAGAAATCGGCCTTTCGTGGTAGGTGCTCGTACGCGGATTCTTGCTGTGCGACACTTGTTCCACCTGTTGCGCTGCGACCGCAGAGAGAGAGAGAGAGAGCTCTCCTATAAATTCTGGAAAAAATTTGTCTGTCGACTTGCCTAGCGTGCTACGCGAGACGGAAGTGATGGGAACTATAAAGTGACACATGCAGTGCCCGTCACATATACGCAACGTACACAGAACACACTACGGCAAGCAACATACGGAGCATCGAAGGGACGTCAAAAGGGATCCCTTGCGCCAGACGCACACGCAGCGTTAGTGCATGGACCAAGTGCAAGTCGTAGCTCATGTCGTGACAGTCCTTGGCGAATGTTCAGTGCAGACGTTAGGGCTTTCCTTTCTCATGTGAAATGCCTGGATTCGCAGATTAAAGGAGCATTATTGCCGCGCGTTCAATGCAAGGTGTGATAACAATCTTATCCCTTAGTTTTAAATAGAAAGTATTTATTATTTGTCACGTTTAGCCAAAATGCGGTGTGAGCATGCTCGATAGCGCCTGTTAAGGCCACATGGTGCGCGAAACTCGCACATTGAATCGTCAGCACGTATGGATGCGTATAGCTTGTCTGAGTCGGTCAAGACAGCATGCTGAGCGTGCCATGCAAAACAAATACATAACAGTTAATTAGTCACTCCTTGACGGCTCTATCGGAAGTTCCTCTGTAGAGTTGTGTGCTGAACCGCCAGCGCAGTCTGCATGTACAGTGCCTGCTGCTGCGCAGTGAGAGGGCAACCAGTGCAAAGCTACGTTACGGTGCTTACCACAGGCTTCGTGTAAAAACAATCGTCGTTAATAAGCGGGTCATTTGATCGCGATTAGTTTACAGATAATAGGCCAGAACGTGAATCTGCAGAGACGACACAGGAGCTTGCTCACTGGCTGATTTAATGTGCAAGTAAAACCTGCCCGAAGTGCAGCCAGCTCAGTGGCTCATGTGACTTGGCTTCACCGAAATAGTGACACATGTTGATGCAATCCACACAGCTATAGCATGTGAATCAGTTCCTGCGGAGCTGTTAGTGTAAATGCGACGACTTTGTTCGGGGCAGCGTGATATATGTTGTAGCGTAACATAAATTTCATGTTGGCACGGAGGTTCTTCTTTTACTTTTTATACGTGACATGGCTGTAGTGATGAACCAGGCAGAGAACTTCCAAAGATGTACAAACAGCTTAGAAGGGCTCTGACAGTGAGGCGGTAGCAGGTCGATTACTCTTGTTGGGAGCTCGGTTTAGTGGAGGCAAGGAATACACACGTCGCCGTTGGGGCAATGACTCTATCGCTACCCGACGTGAGCACAATTTGATTTCTGTGACGAAGTTACGACATTGACGCTGGTGAAGCCGTCCCTCTCTGTGAGAAGACTTTATTAGTGCGAAATTAAAATAAAGCGTGTTCCAACCCCCATAGTTTCTTAGCGGGAATCCTCTTGCGTGCTAGGAGAGTGCGGTATAGCTTCCAAAACATCGGAAATATATGTCGGCACTCAGTCAATGAGAGCGTACAGGCTGCCATCGTTTGACATAACCACGCACGTCTCGGCGTGGAGAAACCTTGGCGCCAACTGGGTTACGCAGCCTGGCTTGTTCACTGTTCCTTAACCCTTGATGGACGCCTCTAAACCAGTGGCCTACCGTCCCGACTCCCGTCACGTCATCCCGTCCTTTGTCGAAGCAACTCACTTGGCTTCCAGTTAGTGACATGCTGTTAGTTTGCTTCTGCATCGTTTTCCTTTTTTTTTTTTTGCTTGTGCTGTGAGTGACGAGACCTCCGACCTCAAAAAAAGAGAGTTCCTTTTTTCTTCCACTTGCGTGGCCCGCAGTGATCCCCCTTTGTTCCTCTTTTCCCGTTGCCCGGTGGTGCTTCTTTTTTGTGTGTGTGAAATGCCAAATTCTGCTTTCCTCCCTGGGTCTTCCTTCCTTCCGTTCTTCCCTTAAGTTTCCGTATACTCACCTTCCTGAAGAGCATAAGGGCGTTGTGCCCCTTCCGGTGACAGAACGCCACCGGAAGCCTGTTCCTCTCGCTTTTTATTTGTATCTATAACTCCAATACGCTTGTTTAGATCTGTCTCGGGTCTGTCTGGCTTCCTTATCTGCCTCCGGTGCCCCATTTTCCACTGTATTGGCTCCTTACTAACGAGCCCGACAAAGAACTCACTTTCTTAGCCCATGTTTCTGCTGTTACGCAAAGTACCACTGAAGGAGAAGGTTGAAATCGACAGTCAAAAAGGGGCGCCGCCAAGCATCGGCTGATCTCTTGCGGTGCGCGCTGAAGTGAGGCAATCAGATTTCCTGCAAATGGGAAGGTGCCGCTGGAACGAGTTCAAACGTACTTCCTAACCTCTGTTCAATAGTTTTTTTGTCAAAAAGTTTCAAAATTGCTCAGCAACAAGTAGGATCCAATCACGGAATGACCGCGAGAATTACAGCAAGTGAGCGTAGCAGCGTTCGGCGTGGCGCCTCGCATATTAGATTGAGCAACTTATAGGCTTTCGCTATAAACTTATAGGCTTAAACTTATAAACTTATAGGCTTTCGCTACGGCCGGACCGGGCTCTAGGAGAAAGAAGACCCCGTTTGAAAGCAGTGGGCACGTTTGTGTTGCAGCTGTTGATACGGTGAGACCAACCATTGTCTACGACATTTGACCTTCAAGGACGTCTAACTTGGACTAGTCACCGAAACTGCTTTTAGCCCTAGGAAGCACTGGAAAGAGTCACTTATAGAAAACTGTGCGGCACTCGATAAAATAATCAGCGACAATCGCCAAAATTCGAAAATACAATCATGTCGACAACCACGACACGTTAGAAGTGCGATCAGTGACATTTATAATACACTCGAGACATAATCACAGAGTCAATCACATTAAACTCAAATTAAATTCATAGCAACGCTCATAAAAAGATATTGAGAATGACAATCATAGCAACAGCATATTTACAGTTTGCCATTGAACGAACGCTTCTTGAATACTTAGATTCGAGCATATAAGCTAGATTCGCATACATATATCTAAAGAAAAATTATGCAGGCTACATTTAAAACGGAAAGAACTTGAGCGATGCTGCAAGGTTAACATAACAAGTATTTAATTTCCGCAGTTTCGACCGATGGACTGGTCTTCGTCAGATTTTACAACTACGCGCATATATATATATATATATATATATATATATATATATATATATATATATATATATATATATATATATATATATATATATATATATATATATATATATATACTCTGCTCGTTCTCTGCTATATACTCTGCTCGTTCGCCTGTTGTTTTCTTATTGTTCTTTTGCGAAAAGATATTCGCACAAGATTGTTCGCGCAGTGTTGAGTTATCTGTTGGGCAAACACATGCCATACACAATTTATCACCGAAGAGAAAGCTTAAGACAGTACTCAACATAAAAAAAACACGTAATTAAACTTTGTCTCCGCCCCCCCCCCCCCCCCCGTTCATCGACTGAGGTCCTGTTAATAATTTCCAGGCGCACGCTTTGGAGGACCAAGAGGATAATAAATCAACGTCGGTGTTTTAACTGCTCTCAGGTACAACTTTCGAAAAGCGGAGATAATCGAAAATGTAAATAGCTGCACCAGCATTCGGATGGGTGATGTGAACGCGAGGGCGTGTCTTTCTACTTGACGCTCGTCATGTGGGCGCCATGTTCAGTGACGCTACTTATACGTCAGCTGATCAAGAGCTTTTTTTTTGGACTTAGACGCAGGCGCGTTTGTGCGCCTGCGTTTGTGCGCCTGCCTACAATTAGTACATGACCGGGGTTGTTGGAGAAGTATGGGAGAGGCCTTTGCCCTGCAGTGGGCGTAACCAGGCTGATGATGATGATGATGCGTTTGTGCGGGCAGTGGTGGGACTACAGGCGCCTGGGGATCCAACAGCACCAGGCCGTACCGCGGACCCGAATAGTAGATGTCGAAAAACCTGTCTTGCAATCGCAGGTAACCTCTCTAAATTTAGAAATACAACAGGTTGCGACGCTTCAAACTTTTTCTGTGGGAGAGGTCATACCCCGTTAATTGAAATTTGTTGCCGCTACTATAAATATTTCCTGAGAATTAGGAGACAGAAGGTCAGATTCCTGTCAGCAGAAGAGGAAGAGAGAAATGCAGTGGTGAGCGCATAAAATATATCTATATATTTTCTTTTTTTTTCTGTGTGTTCTATTAGAACGACTGTTTACTGAATCGTCTTGCATTTTACTCGCTGTAATACGCATTTGTCAAAATTATTGATTTCTAAATTTATTCCCGCAACACATATGTAGAGTCAGCCCGACTATTGGCCAATCTCCCTAAGTGGGTATGTGCCAATGACTTTAATGTCATCTTCATCACCAACAATACAACAATGAGGTCGGCCTTATATTCTCCTGCGTCATTGACAGATTCTTTGGTGTTCACTGCCTGCTATACGCCCCTTAACCCATCTTCTCCACCCAAGCTAACAAAAAGAAACATTGCACGCTTACGCGTTTTGGTCATCAATCCTGCAAAGAAATATTTGTTGCCAGAAAAGCATGGCCAAACGAACATTTTCCTTTCGATGCACTCCTGTGCCTCATACATACGGATTGTTGCTCGTTTAGGCGTGTCTCGTTTTCACACACGAATGACTTAACCTGCGAAGCCACGTACTATTTAGTACTAAAAAGCCAACAAAATTTGTGGCAGCTCAAACGTCTGCGGAACTTGCTCTATGCCGCATGTCCGCAGTGAACACAGCTCCAGAATCGTACCTTGAGCTAAGGCACGTACTTGGGCCACGCACAGACTAGTGCCATCTGTGCACTTCGCGCTACGAAGGCGCTTTTAATTTTTCTGCTAGACGCTAGTCTGAAGGGTATGCTACTTTAAGCGCGTTGTGGGCTTTGTGAGTGTGTTACGTGCCTGCCGTATCTACTGGGCAGGTCCTCTCATTTCGCGTTCACCTGGAGCTGAATGCTAGACACGCCGCGAGGCACAGCTTTCCAGCTATCATCAGAGAACCCCCTTTCCTACCCCCTCTCCCTCTCTCAGCCGCTCAGCAAGCTTGTTGGTAGACTACCGAGCAGTGGCTTAGCAAATTAGAATTGGATGATGAAACAGTCGTGAGGAATACCCATATCTAAAATATCAAAATCGGGGCCTGCAGGCAGTCTCGCAACTATGGCATACGCTCGTGCGCAGGGAAGCATGTTGCGCGGGCCAAATTACGGCACTGCCGGTGTGATTTGGCAGCCGCAGGGACCCAGGGGCCCCGCGCGTCGGATCCCATGCTCTCTGCGAGACAGCAGGAATCACGGGGTGCCGCACTCGGGGTTCCCCGGGGACGGGCTCGGCATCGGGAGGTCCGCGGATATCGGGAGTTAAAACCCTGCTCACCCGATCTGCCGGCTAGGCCATCGTGAATCACCAGACCACATCTGATTGTAAGCGGGGAGAGAAGTCTCGGGTGGGGCCATGTAATCCAGATTGTCTCAGCCTTTCTTATTTTTTTCTATGTGTGTGCTTTATTTTCTCTTGTTGAAGGAGCACATGTCAGTGTACCCCGGACATCTTTGTTCGTTTCAGACGTGAATCCGATACTGGGCTGGGTGACAGAAACGTGAGAGTAATTTCTGTTACGTTGTACGATGTCATGGTTTTGCGTACGGCACTCTTTTAGTATTTATCGATGTGTCAAATTCGGTGTATCATTCATATTGCAATATTTCTTTCTACTACACTGTATTCTCATTTTTCGTTTAACGTTGCTCCATAATTTTTTTCTTTATTCTCTTTGACATGGAAGTAAATCCTTTCTGTCTCCTCTGGGGAGCAAATGCTTCGAAGATTAGACTCTTTTGTAAAAGAGAAAAGTAGAACTGAAATTTACATCGTGCGGGTGAGCGCAATCCCTTCATTATACATGTATGAAGGACTCTTAACTACTTGTGACTCACCCTTGCGGCATCCGGCGGAATTATCACGCCGGCATGCTAGAGTACGAGTTCCGTGCTACCGAAATCCTGAGGATTATGCGTGATCCTTAGACTCTCCGTCAAAGTCTCCAGGCCATTGAGCTAATAAAATCCACTGATTCAGGATTTGATTTATGATACTGAGCACCGTACGCTCTTTGTGCTAGCAGCGCTCCCCCTCACCCTCCCCTGCTTCCCTCACCTCCCTCCCTGTCCGGGATTACATTTTCGTTTAGTTCATTACCTAGAGAACAGTCGCGATAAACTCCAACTCTGAGGACATGTTTCATTGAAGGAGAAGAAAACCAAAGCAACACGAGTGATGACTGCAACGAAAGAGAAAGTAACATATAACCTTTTGTATGATAACGTCGTGGATTTACGAACTTGAAATCACTTTTGTGCCACTTGAAACTGATTCCGCGTACGCCTCGCTGTTGTCGTGCGATACCGAAATCGGCTGTTTGGCCCTGCGATTTTTTTCGTAGCCGTTGTTATAATTGGCATTGCTGCTACTACAGCTACAGCCACTTCAGCCTACTGTGATCCCCTGTCCCGAATGTGACGAGACCTGCCTTCAAACTACATCAAAAAGTAAAAAAAAAATGAAAAGAAAAAAAAAGACAGTTTACGAGAACAATATCGTTCTAAAGTAATGGTTTGACTTGGTGGTGCATTTTGGGTGATTCGGTGATTAACGTGCAAACTTACAAAAGCGCACTAAACACGGTACAGAAGCATTCGTCCCTTCCGCAGCCCTCTTGCAGGTCTAAATATCAATTCGTAATCGTTCTTTGTGCCATACGCGAACGTCACGATGCTTTCGTTTAAGCTAGTGCATCCCTGCCACGGGCACGCAACGCGTTGGCAAAACGCAACCCTTCCATGCGGTTCGTTCTATTTTCGGTGGGAAAAATGCAGGAAGGTAGCCAGGCAACAACGAATACGAATAATTGGTCACAGAGTCGATGCAACTGGCAGCATTGAAAATAAATATTTATCCGATGTCATATTAAGAAGCAGTCTTTCCTTAAGCTATACTGACTGTTACCCTAAATGGGCAATAAAGGCAAGTACCGAGAGATTTAAATTGACATACATCCTTAAAAAAAAAAAAACAATATTTGCGCCAATTTCGCAATGAAAAGTAGAATAGTCTAACAAGAAATGTTGGTAGTAGTTGCACTTTTTTTTAAATTTCGTGCCGAAACCCAAGTGACGTCTCTTGACGTCACTGAGTTCAAAGTACTATTTAGTATTTCGTCCATTGTGGGGTGCTCAGTAAAAAAAAAATAATAATAAAACTATTTATACTTGCCAAGTTCATTGATTGGTTTGTTTAGAATACAGTTTAGTCCATATTTACCTATGAACAAAAAAATTTACCCCGAGCAGGCAACGCCGAAATTTATGACTCGAGCTGGCGCGGAACCTTCAAGGCGGTGTCGTTCACCCCTCCCTTGTTTTAGTTCCTTCCCTGGCTTATTAAGCCACTTCTCACGCGTACCAGTGTGTTTGTTCTTCGGTATTTTAGAAGGGTAGATCACTGTGCACAACTCAAACGAGTGTATTCTCTTTAGTGACCCTTTAAAAAGACCGAAAGAGCAATTTACTGTAGATTCTTCGCTTCGATATATCTGCCTGGTGGACAGCCAACGTCTTCGTGCATGAAATAGCCATTTCTCTCTGTCCGTCCGTTGAACCCAACTTTGCATCCATGCAATTTATGCATCTTTCTTTTCTACTGGTGTCAAAAGTACACAAACATCGCGGATGAAACGCGCATGCAAAACTATAACCCAGAGAACCGCGACGCTCCGAAGCTTTGGAACGCTCGCTTGGCTCAACGTAGTTCATGATAAAGGCTGCTTAATTTCCTTCCAGCTCCGCTCAGTGCTTCAAGCCGGAACAACTCGTTTTTTTGGCCATCCAGACGAGTCCGCCGAGCAATGTAATCGAGTAGAAGCGCCTCGATATGCACGTACGTCCTCCGAACCCCCTCTCCCTGCTTCTAAATTAAAAGGGAGGAGGGAAGGAGAAGGGTGGGTGGGATGAGAGGAGGTTGGGAGAGTGGGGAGGCAAGCAGCACGTAGGCGAACGAGCGAACCCGCGCCTTGGCACGTGAAGCCTGGAGCAGCAACGAAACCAGCTACACCTCAGGCAAAAAAAAAAAAAAGGAAATGCCAGTGAAATAAAGTGCAAGTCGAGCTGCGCCTTTCCAACGCGTGACTGGCGGTCGCACGCACGCATCACCGCGTTTGCCGTTTAGTCTTAGCCGAATTGCCGCGGCTCCGCTGCTTCTCACTGTGCGAGCGCGCGAGAGAGAAGGAGAGGTACAGAGATTGTGTAGAGAAAGAAAGGAGGCGCAGGGTTTGAGCAAGGGGAGAGAGTGGCGAGGCGGCTACTGCCCAGCGAAGCATTGCGCATCCGTTACACGCTTGCTCGAGCGTGTAAGTGACAGCGGCGAGGTGGGGGGCGCACGTACCAAATCGACTCGAATCGCACGCGCACTTCTCTCGCGTGCCTCGCTTTCTGTTCGGAGAATTGCGCTGACAAAAAAAAGAAAAAAAAAGCACAGTTAATAACTAAGCGAGGCACGCGGGACGAAAGAAAAACAAAAGAACAAATGAAACCCCGTGTCATTGTAGCAAGGATGGGGAAAAGGTAGCTCCTGCAGACGGCAATCAAGGAAAATTGTCTATACAGAAAAGTGGGATTGAGCGGTTGAGAAATGCGCCGCTTGGAAACAGTATCGTGGTTTTTAAATGAGAGCTGAAACTAATGGCATTAGAGGGTCTCCCTGTGAGCAAGATTTTGCACGCACTCGCCGCCAACTGTCGCATCTATTTCAGTGCCTATATATATATATAAATATATATATATATATATATGTTTGCATACAGTTATCTGCTTACTTAGCGCGCTTTGGTTTGGCTGCTTTCTTTCCTTTGCGTTGCTTAGATTACGCGCTCAGTGTTCCAGAACGCAAGTTGCATATTCTTCCCTCCGTCAGTGCTCGAATTATAGTGTGTTTTCGCAAAGCTCTCTTTCTTTTGCAGCGTTTATATCTGGGCGTAAGAGTACATTCATTCATTCATTCATTAGATACGGTGTTTTCAATATGACGGATGGTGAAAGGGTAGCACGCAACACGAACTGCAAAGAGCAAATGGATAACACGT
Source organism: Dermacentor variabilis (assembly GCF_050947875.1). NCBI lineage: Eukaryota > Metazoa > Arthropoda > Arachnida > Ixodida > Ixodidae > Dermacentor > Dermacentor variabilis. The sequence continues at coordinate 146,614,053 of NC_134572.1, forward strand.
GAAGATAAAAAATAATACTAACACTAGAAGACTTGTTCATTGCTGAACTGAAACGGGCACGAAAGGCGAAGGACCTCTAACTGCACTTTTAGTACTATTTCTGAGATGCTGACGCATCACGCATGTGGTATCAAGAAGCACCGCGAGAAAAGAAACAACAATATATGCGCATTCCTGAGAGACCAAGACGGAGTGACCGATGTGTTATATACATGCTGGGAAATGCGATACGCGTAACATGGTATTCTAGAACATTTCACTCTTAAACAAATACATTGTATTCCAATGTGAGACTAGTCGCAGCACACAGACATTCTGACTAGTTCTGATCGAGAACACGCTTCGCATAATTATGATATATCATCTCGATATGCTAATTAGCAAACCAATGGTCAACCAATGGTTGACGTTTACACTTGTTTCTTGGGCAAACTATGCCATGAAGAATTTTCAAGCCTTGCTTTTTAACTAGTCTTATTCTAAAAATATGTTTGCATGCGTACTAATAAATAAATATGCTTAATGTTTCACGGGAAATCTTGCCATATACATATATTCCCAACGCTTTCAAGCCCCCATATATGTGTATATAGCGTTAAGCTAACCCCAGATAACGTACTCATGTTTTACAACTTATCTAACTAATGTTTTGCAGAGCACTTCTTTCGCGTATATAAAAGAAATATTTAGGCTTTCTATAGAGATAGCAAATATGATGCCCCCGCCATAGCGTATGACATGGCTACTTAACTGCTTCAATGATAATGATAACAATAACAAAAGCCAGACACAGAAAACAGAAAGAAAGAAGAAAAATTAAGAAAGAGTCACTAATTAACTTCTTAATGAATTGCATTACGCACATAAAGTGATTTATGAATTGTAGCTGGTGAGCTTGCAAGGCGTACTCACTTGGATTGGATTTTCAGAATCACACAAGTTTGGAGATATGCGCCATCAAACTCAACGTGAAAACTCACTGCTGTTCCACTTAACTTTTTAATAAAACTTTCTTTTTTTATGCATTGACGCACTAAAGTAAGTGGAATGCCCATGTATTTCGTCTCTCGCGTTGGGAAATAATATTGCGAAACTGGTGTCATATTGAAAATTCAATTGAAGTGTATGCGTCTTGCAAACTCACCGATTCCAATCCTTAAATGGCAATATGTGCCATGAACTAAATACGAAGGTTATTAGAGAATTTTTAATATTTATTTGAATATGTGTTTTGATTTCTCGTGCTAGTACGTCCACCTCTTCGAACAGTACAACTCAAGGACAAGTATTATGCTACCTGCCACAGGCGATGTTTAAACATTGAACATCCTGTATGTGTAACAGCTTCCGTTAAGCTTCTTTATTAGTAAAAAAAAATGTCATAGATTACGTCAAACGTTACGATGATATCTGGATAATGAAAAGTGTTTCATCGAAGGTTAGCAATACTCTGAGTGGATTCAGAGGATGGTGCTACGCAATGCACAATTTTCTAGCCATCAAAGTCAAAGGAACGGGTTAATGAATGTTTCATATCTGCTACATCGTTTATGTAGAACTTGTGCTTTAAGGCGTTCCAAATAACAAGAACAAAAAACAAGATGTGCTATTCCCCGCGTCAATTCAAGATCTTGCCTTAACATTTGTACTTCAGGGCAGTATACACACAAAGTAGTAACGCTGTATAGAATTGTTCGCAAGAGAAAATTGCCCCCAATCATGGTGCTGGATAAATCATTAGCGAATGCGGTCGACTAATGACAACTAGCACTTACGAACGACAAAAAGCTTTGTAAATTCGAACCCAGTAGAATACCAGCCAGTTCGTAGACAATCAGTTACTTTTCTATTGTTCTATACATGGCCAAAAACCAAAGGGTCTTTGGAGTCATTGCACCGATTCTGCGGAAAGTTCGAAGGCGGTTGAGACAGTGCGACGACCACAACGTTCGTAAGCATTCAGTCGCACAAACAACAATTAAGGGGTGGAACTGACAAAGCGTTTTCTTCGTTAACGATGTTCCGCCATTGGACGGCTGGCTTTACTATTAACACGTCAGTCATGCCTATCGCTTGGCTCTCGCATAAAGTTCCAGCGTAACAGCGTTTTGTGTGTGCCGGCCAATATTCCGCGTTTTTTGCTAACCCCTTAATTGCCGAGGAAGATGAACACGTCGTGAAAAAAGGTTGCTCTAACTTGTAATTTCGACACCTAAATAAATAATTATTAATACACAATGTCCATCGCACTTCCTTTAACTTCATATATATATATATATATATTCTGGGACTTTACGTGCCAACACCACATATCATTATGAGGCACGCCGTAGTGGACGACTCGGGATGAATTTCGACCTCCAGCAGATCTTTAGCGTGAACCCAATGCATGATAAACGGGCGTTTTTGCGTTTCGTCCCCATTGGAATTCGGCCGCTACGGCCGGCATTTGAACCCCCAACCCTGAGTTAGCAGCGCAACGCCAAACCAATACGCGAGCACAGCGAGCCATTTCTTTCTTTTTTTTTCTTCAATAGGGGCGCTCAAACGGTACATTAATTTCCTGGCGCATTTTTTAAAAAGAAAGAATGGCAATAAGCAATGTAGATTTAAAGAAACGTGCTCTTTTCATAAAATTTACGGAATTTCTCATCGCAGTTAAGGGGCTAAGCGCAACGCTAAAGCGTAGTAACATATTTGCAAGGAATATGTTAGACCTGGTGTTTATGAGGTCATTGTTGTGCACGTGAGACAGCAAACATAGCCAGGTCACAAATGCAAATGATGGTGTAAGGACAGGTTATACTGCATTTGGCGGCGATCAGTGTTATTCTGTCTCGCACAGCAAAGCGCTAACTCACTCTTTCTCTCTTTCCTTTTAACGCGCCCTTATTTCGTATCGGTTGTAAAACTTTCGGACATTGCGCTGGCGATAAGCCGCGGCCACGGTACCAGTTTAGAGAAAGGAAAAAATGAAAAGAAGCAGTGACGGTATACGGCCTTAACAAGATATGTATACGGCGGAAATAAAAATCACGAATGAGGTCGTCGAACTCATAATTTGAATTTTAATCCCGGGCTGTTTCTGCAGGCGGACTCAAATATATATACGTATATGAATGCGCAGACACAGCTCCGATTCTGTGAAGAAAGAAAGAAAGAAAGAAAGAAAGAAAGAAAGAAGGAAAGAAGGAAAGAAGGAAAGAAAGAAAGACGAAAAGAAAAACGAACCCCAGCCCTACACGAGAAGCCGCCGGCAAGGCGAGGAGCGTTTCCCCATCTCTCTCCCATTGATGCATACATGCGCGCACATATACATCTCGGCACGTTCCGTCCCCACTTCCGCGGAGAGTTCTTTCGTTTTTTATTGTTATCATAATTATTTATATACTTTATTGCGCGGCCACGTTGGATCGCCGCCGCCGCACATCGCCCATACAGACGCGTCGACGGAGCAACGCCGCCAGTCGCGTCTCAAGGCGGTCGTACCAGCCTGTGAAGCCTCGGGCCGGGTCGAGAGGGCGCGATGGGCACGCTCGTGCACGAGCGAAAAAAAAAAAAGAAAGAGAGAAGAGCGCGTGAAGCTCGTGTCGTCGTTGAGCAATTCGGGCTAGCCTACACCCCCCCTCCCCCCGCCCACCCCTCCAAGCCATCGCCTCCTTCTCCATCCCATCCACCATCGTCCCCTCGCTTCGCTTGCCTCTTTTTCCATTCATTCCCCGCGCCGCCCGCTATACATTACGGTTACGGCTCGCGAGGAACGGTCTCGATAAAGTCGGGAATACATTTGCATGTATGCATGAATGGCCCTCTTACCTCGACGGGCCGGCCGGCCGGCGACGCCGGGAGCCGCGGCTTTCGTAGAGCACGCGGCGTTTCGGGCAACGGCAATATGCTCATTCGAGGGGTGGAGGGGGGTTGAGCAGCTATAGCGTCCCCGCCATGTATATACGCCTGCCGTCAAGATCGACGACAACCGAGGAGAGAGCGAGAGTCCCGCTAGAGAGGAGGAGGAGGAGGAGGAGGAGGAGGGGACGCGAAGAAGACACCGCGGGGCCAGCACCCACCCCTTTCCTCGCAGTTTGGCGCCGGAGAACTCCAGCCACATCCCGCCGGTATCGCGCTTCGCTTGTTTTCTCGGCCTCTTCCTGCGCTGAAGTTGTGGCATGCAGGGAAGGCGGTGGCAAGGAAAAAGAAAAAAAACTCGCCGCCGGTCGACGCCACCAGGAAGGACACGGCGCCAAGGGGGCAATGTCATTATGCATACGAAACGGAACGCAAACACAAACGAACCGACGTGGATCGTGGCGTGCGCGCGGTCCCATATACGCCCATTGGCATTCCCGGCGCACGCACGCTTACACCCCTGCCCCCCCACCACACTTCTTGCACGGAGTATGCCAGCGTTTTGGAAGGGGGGGCGCCTGGACGCATCTCCCTGTTGTATAAGGTGAAGCGCGCGGCGTTGCGCGTACGACGCATTTGCGGTAATCAAACGAGGGCAACGAAGCCGGAAGCATTTCCGCGCCGTAGGGGGCTTACCGCCGCCGCTTTCCCGGAGGTGTTTACGTCAAGCGCTTTATCCCTATCGTCCCCTTGCCTGTTTATCCCGTCCCTCAGTTCCCCTTCCCCAGCTTAGGGTAAGCAACCAGACGATTCGTGCTGAACAACTATGCCTCTTGAGGATCGATGCTCGCAGGTTTCGTGATGAGAGTAAAACTTGATAGCGGTTGCTATTTATTTATCCATTTGTTTACTTATTTGCTTCGTTATTTTTCATTTATTTATCGATTCAAATATACTTCTTTAGCCATTACATGTGCTGTGGCAGCATTTAGGAAATTGTATGAGATCACACGCGTATGAGATTATGTGAGATCACACAAAATACAGGCTACTGTCTCACGAAAAAAAAAAAAGTAATACATATAGTATAGCCGAAAAGCCTATCGCACGTACAAATTACGTTGCCTTTAAGGTCGTTCGTAGACCGAAGGCGCGGTATCGAGCAATCGCACTATGTTCCGCGGTAAGTACGGTAAGTTCTCAGCGTGTAAGTACGGCAGGAATTTCTCAGCGCGAATCGGCCTGGAAGAAAGTTCATTTCCCACGAAAAGCAATGTTACTCGCTAGTTATCTTTGTTAGACGGTTCTCGAATCGCCTGTCAACTTCAAAGTGCACAAATAGTTCACCTCTACGAGTTTTGCAGATGTGTCAGTCTAGCTTACTTCACTGGAACAAGGAATACCAAGACATACGTGATATCATATGGACTTCCGACACAGCTTTACGTAAAAGCACTTCATTTAGCTACCGAGCGGGAAAAAAAAGTAATTGCCGTCCAACAGTTTAGGAAAGCGCGACTTAAGAAAGAACAAAACGGAGACGAGGGTATATGTACCGCAGTCTGACAAATTCATTAACGGCCGCGGGTAAGGCCGTTATTGCATTCCAAATGAACACTTAGCACAAAGCCTCATCAGACATGATTTAGCGCTACACGGCGAAACCGCGAAAGACATATAGTAATATAAGAGAGGTGGGGTGGCAATAGAATTAAGCCCAATTTAGGTGCGCCCTGCGCCGTCCAATATAGAAAAGCCGTACGGAAATTCAGGTTCCTTGCGAGAATACCTGGCAGCTTTCACTGTCAAACAAGGCTGCTAACGATAACGTATTAAGCGTCACTTTCCATTAAAATTTGCATCCCTCTTCAGAAAGTCGCCGGGGGCGTAATTCACGGCCGTCCACATTTACGGGGCCTAAATTACTAAAAAGCGCGGGAATCTGGAGAGACTAATATACTCGGGACCGGAAAAGGTACGTAGCGAAGAAACTGCCGCGGAAGATGCATGCGCGCATGCATTTGCGCGGGAAAGTGCACGTGGGCGCAGTGCCGACCTGAGCGGTCGGGATTACTTTGGCGCGCGCACTTCAAGACCATCGGAAAACTCGAAGTGGAAAGCTCTGGAGGAGCATCGCTAACGGCGGTTTCATATTCCCCCACCCCGAACAAATATGCGCACTCGAGGAGTATTTCCACGGAGCCTCGCGGCATAAACCGCTTGCATGGCTCGCTCAGTCTAATGGCCGGGAACCCGCTACGTCTCCGAGGAAGTTAGAGATTTGAGATGGCGTAATTTCGCTAATGACTTGGATCGGTACTTTACTGCGATGTAGCGCGCATTATGCGACAGTTATATGTATGGTGGCTCTTTATCACGGTGAATTTCTTTCATTTTGCTTGTTACGTCCGGGCCCTAAAGCTGGATATTACGTTGAAGAGTATGTAAGGGGGCTCCAGCTGGTACGCGGCAGTTTCCCTTCTGGCTCACCTTGATGAACTGGCGCCACGCGCCAGCAAAAAGTGCATTTTGGGGAAAAAAAACAAACAAGAAAAGTAGGAGTCGAACGGCTGCGTTTGTAACAAAGTTTGGCTTGTTGTTTATTGAGCGCTGCGTGCAAATAAACAGAACAAAGTTCTTATGCGACAAATGTTCGTAAGAGCATGCAGACGCCAACCAATCGGGACGTAGGACGTATTATTAGCGAAGGTGACTGCCCAATGAAAAAGAACGCTTCCTAGAAAAGCTATGTAGAAAGAGTAACACATATATTACGACTTGGCGATGCTTATACACAGTGTGCTTCTTATACAGAATGGGAAACGCTAATAGTCGATATAGCTTGCTGCGGTGAAGAATCGAAGCATCCGATGATGATGTAGAACGCCTTCTGTTCCACTGCAGTGAATGGTGAGATTGCAGCCAAAATCTGTCGAGAAAACTGCAGGGGCCATATTTACAAGTTAAACATGTTCGTAAGAGAAAGTTTATACCGATCGTGAAACAGGACATTATTATTGAAGGCGGCCAGCCAATAGAAAAAAAAAGATCATTTACAAATGAAAATATTTCTATATTCGACCCCAGATTCTTGGTGTAAGACCACTGTCGTTGGAGAAAGTCTTGGATTCGTGGCCAACAAAGAAGATCCCACATATGGACACTGCGTCTTAAGCATGCGAAAATTGTGTTTTTGTATATTTATTTTACATTTTTATATTATGCTGCATGTGATAGTGTGGGGCGGGCAAGTACCCAGGATATTTTTTTTCGGCGGGGGGGGGGGGCAATCAAAGGTAACTTTTCTATGCAAATGAGGGGTGGGGGAGTAACTTTACTAGTGCAAATGTGAATAATGTTCACCATTCGCGATAAAGACGTGTACCCGCGAAAGAGAAATGAAATAAGGTGTATGTCACAGCTGTGTTCCTGTGAGATAGACCTCTCCTTTATTGACAAACAAGTAACCACATAAAATGGACTCGCGCAGGAAAGAAGAGCAGGAAGAACACTACCCAGAACAGGTAAACAAGCGAAAGTGTAAAGATTTCTAGTAGTGTTTCTTGAATTAGCGCTGGAAGAAATATAGAGAAATTTATATTTGCGGAACAATCCCAGTTCTTTTGGAACCCTAGTTTACTGCTCTATACCAAGTGCCAAAACCGACTCGTGTTGTTAAAAGGGAAGTTGCGTAACGATGCGCGGCCGCCAGTCCCGTACAACCGCGTAGAGCGCAGGACGCCGCGGTTCTAGATGTTGTGGCGACGTCGGTTACCCGAACCTCGACCGGCGATACTACTGGGTAGCGGGACGTTGTCGGCAGGCTGCAGACGTCTGGTAGAGCATGGCGACCAGGCAGGGGCCAGACGATTTCTAGGGCGAAACTTGAACTGTTTATTCCATGGTTGGTGAAGGATATAAAAGAAGAGAAGAATAATAAAGATACACTGCGGGGCCGCTTAAATAGGTCCGCTGAAATCGTAGGCGGGATCTTGCTCACGTCAACGTCACGTGACATGTGCTGAGTCTGGTCGGTAATGGGCGGCTGCTCCCTATCTCCTAGGCGACGTTGCACGTGCTTGCCTCCGCTGGCGGCAACCCGTGGGTCCTGTTTGGTTCGCGAAAAGGAGTCTAGCCTTGAGTCGCACAGTTCGCAGAAAGCGGCCCTCCCTCCTGTCACGCAGACAAACACAAAGGGGCCCTTAATCAGTGCGGTGCTTCACAACTTCTCATGGCAGGAGGGAAATGTTCCTGACGAATGCAAAGTAAGCCGCCTGGTGCCACTCTTGAAGCAGGGTACATCGCCACTAGAGCTCACCTCTTACCGCCCAATAGCAATGGCCACCTATGTAGGAAAGATAATGGAACGGATGATCCTTGGCCGCCTGGAATGGTACCTTGAACACTACAAGATTTATCCGAATTCCATGGCTGGTTTCCGACGTGACCGCTCTTCCATCGACAGTGTAGTTGATGTCGTCTCATATGTCCAGCACGAAAGGTCCCGTAACCGTTTATCTGCAGCTTTATTTTTAGATGTGATAGGCGCATACGATAACGTATTACATGAGGCCATTTTCGACGCTCTTGCGACGGTTGGCCTAGGTGGTCGAGTCTTTATGTGGATTGCAAGTTACCTATCTGCAAGATCATTCTTTGTGTTAACTGACGATTGCCCAACTACGCGACGCTATACCAGCAGGGGCGTTCCTCAAGGTGGTGCTCTCAGCCCGACGCTTTTCAACCTCGCTCTTGTTGGACTTGCTGAATACTTGCCAACTACCATCAAGATTTCAATATACGCAGACTATATCTGTGTCCGGACTTCGGCAGTTACACGTCCTCAGGTACATGTGCGGCTTCAAAGAGCGGCTACATTGACAGCGAGCTACTTGTGTGAACAAGTTCTCAGCATATCACCAGAAAAATGCGCCCTAGTGGCACTTACTCGCAAACCAATGACACCTTATGTCATCTCAATCAATGGGCGGACCATTTCCTATGTCAGAACCCACAGATTTCTTGGCGTAATTATTGACCGAGACCTCTGTTGGAGCCCGCACGAGGCCTACACGAAACCGCGCCTGACAGCAACTTCCCAGTTGTTGAAATACTTGACAGGAAAGACGTGGGGGGTGTCAGTAAACGCTATGCTGAAACTCTACAAAGCTCTCTTTCTCGGTTTTTTAATATATAGTCTGCCTACATTGAACAACACCTGCAAGACAAATATTCGTGTTCTGGAGGCAGCACAAGCTCAAGCGCTCAGAGTTTGCCTTGGTTTGCCCAGATGCACGTCAACAGAGGCAACTATTGCGATCACTCGGGACCATCCAATGCAAGCTCACATTACGGTGGCAGCCCTGAGAACGCACATCAGGCATTTTGCACGTGCCCCCTATCACCACCTTGCAACACCACCTTCAGACAGGTACCAAGCATCATTCTCTAAAACTGTCGTCAAGTACAATTACAAACTTCCCTCGGGCTTCACCGTTGCATCTAAACCATCGATACCCCCATGGTGTCTTATCAGCCCCACAGTACATCTCAGTGTACCCGGAATCGGGAAAAAGTCTGAGCTGTCGTCGCATGTACTGAAACAACTGTATGTGCTTTTTCTGCACGAGAGGTGTGCGGACAGTGTACGTATTTATACTGATGGTTCCACAAACATCCAGTGTTCGTCCGGTGCTGTGGTTGTCCCAGCAAGAGCTATTACCATAAGCTTTAGGACTGACCACCCGACGACGTCGACATCTGCAGAACTAGCTGCTCTTCGCGCTGCACTTTGTTTCGTCAATCGGGAACCACCTCGACAATAGTCAATCTCCAGTGACTCAAAGGCAGCCCCACAATCTGTGCTATCAGCTCTGCGTCGCGGGCCATACGAAGAGCTCGTATTCCATATTAGATGCCTACTCCATAGATCACATGAGAAAGGACACGACATGACATTTCAGTGGCTGCCAAGTCACTGCGGCGTCATAGGAAACGAAGACGCCAATAATGCCGCTCGGGCAGCTCTTGAAGACACATAGGAAGAGGCCATACCACTTTCACGGTCCGACGCAGCCAGCAGACTTCGAGTGCTTGCACTGGAGATCATGCTTTCTCTATGGTGCACACCAAGCAGCCGGACCAACCGGAGCAATCGTCAATACCACCTGCCCTCGTTGATGCATCTCTGTATGCCGACTGGACTGCGCCGAAGAGAGGCCTCTCTGTTTTATCACTTATGGCTAGGGGTGGCATTCACGAAATCTTAACTCATTTCGCATTGGAATGGCCGACAACGCTCTCTGCAATGCCTGTCTTTGCAACGATACGCTACAATACATTCTGTGCGACTGTTCCGAATATGATGTTCAGAGACAGTCCCTGGCATCCGTTCCGGTGCACCTTGATAATACACCATCGTCAGTTGAAACGATTTTCACATGTCGCCGACAGAAGGCATCGCAGCTGAAGGCGACGAAGGGACTATTTCGGTTTTTGAAAGCGACGGGCTTGGACGAGCGGCTGTGACAGTGATGTCACGTACCACGCAAGAGTGACGGACTGTAACTGACGATATATGTGCTGTGCTATGTGCTCCCTCTGTCTATCCTCCCCATTTTTAATCCCCCCATCCCGCTCCCATGTGTAGCGTAGCAAACCGGTTGAGCTAAACTGGTTAACCTCCCTGCCTTTCTTTCTCCTTTCTTTCCTTCCTTCTGCCAGACCGGCAACCAATCGAGATACCCATAGAAAATTAGGGAACCATCCTCCGATGCGATTAGGCATGGTCTTTCGATCATCCTATTTGCACGGGGTATTTACACACCAATTGTAACAACGTACTGCGCCCATCGCGGAAGGTTAGAAAAACATCCAACGAAGCACAGCATTGAAGTGGCTACGTCAGTCGGCTCGACTGATAATTGTAGAAGCTTCATTCAAGACACACGGAATTATTCCCCATTTACGGCAGTGTTTTCTCAACTTCCTTTTACAGCGAAGCCGTTTATGCGGACCATGTGCCATCGTTGCCGGACTTCGCTAACACGGCGCCACGTGGCCTAGCGGGAGAGGAAAACAAGAACTCAACAGGGGGAAAGGGGTTAGAGTGGCATTCTTTTAACCTGCGACCAATGCTATCTTTTATTCGTGTCTTGTATGGTTGTCGCACGCTGCATTTTCGGCGATCGAGCCAGATCGGCATCGAATTTATCGACGATTGATTCTACCCTGCCGCGAAAGAAACAAATCTTATACTGGCGGTTTGCGGCCAACGAACAGTGCTCAGCGATTGAAACGCGATAATGGGAGCGCGTGGCTGGCGGCACTTGCGCTTCTTGCCCTTCTTGCGGTGTTGTTAAGAAGTGCCGGCAGCCCCGTCAATCGTTAAACCCATCCAACTAATCGTCAATCAAAACCATTGCAGCGCCCGCATTTCCAGTGGTGGGCCTTGCGCCCAATGTACGGAGCTCTGGATTAGTGGTTCCGCACATTCCATCTCAGCTACGACTATGGGGAGACCGCGAGCAGTGCGTACTCCTCAGGAGGAAGCTGCCTACCGCAAAGGCGAAAATGAGGTGAAAGAATGGTGAAACAAAAGATTTACGACATAGACCTCTCGCGAAGTTTGACTTGAACGGTGTGATACGATCTCGATCGGATGAGGTGGGTCTTCATCGCAAGAATCAGGAAACGACGACGAAGCCGGGCATCGTGATAGTGAAAAAAAAAATGGAAAAGATTGCATTCACTTCATTAGTGCATGGTTGTGACTCTCATCAGAGTCTCGAGCGGTTCTGATTAACACGGCAGCCATTACGGCCTTAAATAAACCCTTGCGGTCTTCTGGTCGTCGACGCCTTCTTCGGGAGCCTGTGGAAGGAATAGTGCTTTCGTCAGGTTCTGCCGTCGAATTCCCAACCTTCGGATTTTCTTTTCTTCGTCCTTCCCTTTGCGTCAGCTCGGGGAATAAAAGGGGTGACGCTGTTTAGGAGAAGAGGGCAATATGTCGACATGGGGGGCAACGTTGCTAGATTATTTTAAGTTGTCAAACTCCGCCGCGGCACCTGGCCCCTTTCTGTCGCGCCCGCGGGGTGGCGCGCGCGACACTGTCGCCCTTTATGTCGGCCCGAAGGCGGGCGGTGCGAGCAACGTTTGCGCGGCCGGACAGCGACGCCGATGCGTGCAGCAGCGTGCCACGTTTTGCTCGTGTTTCTTATTTGTGTGCTAGGAAAAATGCTGCTCGTCTTGTGAGCAAACATGCCTGCAATGGAACAATGAAACGGCAATGAAACAAGAAAAAACACGAGAAAGAGACAAAGTGATAGCTAGGGCGGGTGCAGCGCCTTTCCTAACTATCACTTTGTCTGTTCTCACTCCTTTTTGTGTGTGTGTGTGTTATTAAAAACTTGCGAGCATTCTACGTCGAAATAGTGTACCAGACCACCGCCTTTGAACTTCGTGCGCATTTCCTAAGGGACACAAACTTGTTACAGGTCATCAAAGATTTTTGGGAACTGCTAAATTTGACAGAACAGAATGCAATTCAAAAGAAGCTGAAGCTTTTTGCATCACAACAAACGACAAAGTCGCTGCGAGTAACTCTGATGTCGACTTTAGACATTGTCGATGATCTGTCGCGTTGAGGTGCGCTCTATGTTTCGACAGCCAAGTTAAATCAAGATCCACTGGAGGCAAGGCACACTGTTCACATTTGTTGTGACTGCATTCACATTGCACTGTTTGCTAGGAAATTCCCTCACTCATGTTTTTTTTCAGCAATACATTAGACTAGTGCGTTCCTTCGGTTGAGATGAGTCCCATCCTATACTATAACCAACTTCACGCAGATATTCCGCCTTCTGAGCCTGTCTACACCTGTTAAAACAGCGCTACGTGGTATTGTGGAAGGTGTGCCAAGCCCTGTGCTCGCCGTCATCAACGACACATTCAAGCAGACGAGAGAAGCCTGCAAATAAAAAAAGAGTAGTCTTCGCAATGTCATTGAGGCGACGTTGATAAGTTGCCTGGAGCGAAGCAGCTCTCCAGAATGTGTTCGCAATGAGCATAGCAATGAGCAATGAACATAGGGGACAATGTTGTTTATTATCTGTGTGGATATGTTATTCATAACGTCAGAAAGGGCGCACCATGTGATCTATGCATAGCGGACATAAGCTTTGACATCCCAGCAGTTGGCTGCGACAGTTACTTGAGTGCAGAAGTCTCAAGCAAGGTTCCTTAAAGCACCCGACGCCAAAGAGGCTGGGCTTTATGAAGACTGCTAACAAAAGTCTGTCAGCTTCCCTGGATGAGGCAGGCCTTTGCGGAGAGATATTTTGGAAGGTTTTAGATGATCTAGAGGGGTGCTGCCTCCCTCTTGGTTGTGCAGCGCATATGTTCGCGTTCACGTGCGAAGTACTGAATTTCTTCATTGTTATGGGGATGCAGTTTTACCCCAGGGATACAAACTGTCAACTAGAAAGCAGTCACAAGGTAACTGTAGCAACCAAGAAAGCGCGTCTTTTGTGAATATCGTTGCATCATGTTTATATTCATCAATCCGGCGTTGTACCAGTCCTATTCTTTTCTTCATGTGTACATAAAACAACATGCCACAAACGAAAAGCCTCGCTGTCCTCTTCATTCACCTATTAGCTGCTTTTTACAGAGTGCACAATGTAAAAAGGTTATTCTTTGAATATTTAGCGCCACGGAGAGCAGGAAAGAAAAATCTGGCATTGAGTCGGCGGCGCGCTGCTGCCTTGGGAAGCTTCCGCAGCCAACCGGGCCAACCATGGCGGCAGCGCCACCTCGCGAGAAGAGACGGCAGAGGGTCACGTTCTCGCGCCGCTCCCAGGCGGAGTTTTACAACTGAAAAGTATCTAGTAGCGATGGACATGGGGACGCTGGCTTGAGCGCTTTTCACATCTGACAGGTTGATCAAAGAGGGGCCATGACGGCCTTAATTACCCATTGTAGTCTTGTGGTTGTCGACGTCTTTTTGGGGAGCCTGTGGAAATATTAGTGCTTTCGTCAGGCTCTGTCGTCGACGACCTCCTACCCTTCGGTTTGTCTTCTCTTCGTCCGCCCCCTTGTGTCAGCTCGAGGGATAAAAGGGGTGACGCTGTTTCGGAGAAGAGGGCGATTATGTCGACATGGGGACGCCCGCTTGAACGTTTCTCACACTTGATAGGTCAATCACAGCAGATGTAACACTCGGCGTAACTAACACAGATTTACTGTTCGACCACCTTCACGGACTGGAAGGGGTGGTGATTTTTTAACTAAAAAGATTATCCACAAATGTTTTCACAAACAACGGTTAAATTTATTACTTTTCGCTTTTCCTTCCTGTGTGGCTGTTGCCTCGGCTCTCTCCGTTAGTAGATCGCTGAATTTCTCAACTTCTTGCGACCTTTGCTTCCATTTACCAATTTTGCACGGAAATTTCTGTACAACTAGGGAAACGCCAGACGAGGTAAGGAGTTACGCTCAAATTGCTTATGAGTTTAACGGTTACGGCAGGGTTTGATGATGGACGCTGTTTGGCATGATTTTATTTTCCACCTGATAAGCTTCCCCATGGTGCTTTGCTCAAGCAAAAGTTCGATAAATGGTACCAGGAATACGAACAAAAGCCCAACTCTCGTCTCCAGCATTCAAGCACCTATCACTGCTCTTGCTGTACGAGACATACGACGAGCATCATCAGCTATATACTGACGCTTCAACCACGGTGAATGGGTCTGCAGGATCGGTGATCTTTCCTGCATAAACCTCCACCATAAAGATTCGCCTATTTCACCAGACTACATCGACTGCCGCGGAGCTCGCTGCTATTGGTTGTGCACTTCGTGTAATTTCTGAGGAACTACCCAAGAAATGGAGCGTATTCAGGCACTCCAAGGCAACTCTTCATTGCTCGGTCTCTGCCTTACGCCGCGGACCACACGAACAACTAGTTTTAGAAATCAGACTGCTGCTTCACCACCTCGTCAAGCAAGGACACGACATCAGGTTACAGTGGATTCCAAGCCACTTTGGCATAATGGGCAATGAACATGCCGACGCAGCAGCACGATCTGCACATGAGGAGGGCTTGCAAGAATCTATTCCATTCTCAAGAACAGACGCTGCAATGAAAATTCGTGTGTTTGCAAATGAAGCCATCAGAACTTTATGGAACACAGCAAGCTTGAAGCACACACGTCTACACCGACTGGACCCGTCCCTTCGACTTCGACCCCCATCTGGACTCTCTCGACGCGAGGCAACAGTACTTTGCCGACTGCGGCTTGGTGTCGCTTACACAAGATCTTTCGCCTTCCGAGTCTATCGACGAGAGCGCGGCTTGCAGTCACTGTGGTGGTGAGGAGGCTATAGAACATGTACTTTGAGACTGTCCTCGATACAGCGTGCACCGGCTGTCACTAGCGACCGCGTTGCCACACCTTGACGACAGGCCACTTTCAGAACAGTCAGTCTTGGAATTCCGACATGAACTGTCGTCGCACCGAAAGTCGGTTAGGCTTTGTTGAACTTTTTACGTGGCAGTGGCCTATTAGAAAGACTATGACGATCCCATTCTGTCCCTTTTCTTTTTTTCACGCTTTTATTTTTGTCACCGCTCTTCTTTCCATCTTTACTTCCCCTTTCCCTTCCCCTATAGTGCCGGGTAGCAAATCGAAGCTTTTAACTCTGGTTAACCTCCCTACCCCCTACCTCCTCTCTCTCTCTCTCTCTCTCTCTCTCTCTCTCTCTCTCTCTCTCTCTCTCTCTCTCTCTCTCCACCTTATCTAACCCATATCACGGGTATATGGTTCCGGAGATCTGCCAGCGTCTCGGCGAGCCGTCACTCGAGGAAATAAGGAAGCAAAAGGAAAAGTTAAACGCAATTGGCATTTTCCCAGCTGCAACTTGTTGCTAGAGCATACAGACCAGCTAACCACGAACTGAATCACTTTCCTGATCCCTGGATCTGTGCAAAAAAGCGCATGAGCCTTGCAATAGATGGTGACAGCTGAACGCATCTCGAGTTAATCGCGCAGGCACTAAATCGATGAGAAAACTGGCCTTTTAGATATGTCGAAAGGAGTCGAATAGCAACAGAAGAATTCTGAGGGGAAGCTCTGTTCTTGTTTTCTGGTCTTTATTTCTTCAATTTTATCGCTATCGAAAAAAAAAAAACGAAAAAAACTCTTTTTTCCCGAAATGTTCAATGTTTTTATTTTTCAACCACTTACATCTCTCTGTTCGGCTTCCAACAATACGTTGCCGCATGGTCATGATTTTGATCACCAGTGGTGATGATAAGGAAAGTTTACATTTACTTCGCCGTATGGTGAGGGTGAAGACGAAGAAGTGACGTTGTAGGCCTGACCATGACGACACGATCACGGCACAATGGTGGCGTTTGTGTGACAACAGCGTCGCAGAAAAAAGGATGAACACCGCAAACCCCCTTTCGAGCTTGCTCAACCGCTTCCGCAGCAAAAATGTTCGGGATTGCAAAGCTAATTATTTTTCGTCAGTGTCACCGAGCAAATCGGATTCGCATTTAGCGAGACACGCGCTCCGAAATGCGTATATTTATTGTTTATGCAAGGGGAAATCATGTGATGAAATGAATTATTTGGTGACATAAAATACCTAAACTGCCTTTAAAAGCTCATTTAGTGACAGCCGCACAACATAACGAACCACAACGGACAGCGAAAGAAGCCGAAACACGCTTTCCTAATGAAGCCGTGTCCGAACTGTCGAAAATCCCGTGTACTCCTCCTCCTTTCCATCGGAGTTGAACGATCTATAATAATGCTTAGTGTGAAGGTCTATGAAAGAAAAAAAAAACGAGAAAAAAACAACAACGAAAGGATTCGTGGCAAAATAGACCGCCGGGGGGCATCAGCGACCTGTCTAGACACAGTATACAGGCAAAAATTATTCACGCGAGCTGCACGGTCCGCACACGGGGAGGGCGCATCTCTTTGCATACCAACGTCGCGAAAAGCGGATTTCAAATCGCCCGCAGCGCCCTTGCACCGGCATCTGGGATCGCGACGCCTCCCAACGGGGTTTCTTCCAGGCGCCGACAGGGGCCGCTAGTAAGACCGCTCCAGGTAGAAGAGGGGCCAGCGGAGGAAAGAGAGAAAAAAAAAAAAGGAAAGCGAGCGAGCGAAAGAAAGGGTGTCTCTTGCACTGCAGCAAACGCGTACTGGAGAAGAGGCGTCGAAGCCGCCGCTGCCACAAACGGGCGTGTGTGTGTGTGTTGCCGAATCAAAGCAACAAGATCCGGCGCGTCCAATCGGCGTTCTCATTCGCCGGCCTCCACCCTTTCTCACGTCGAGGTGCACGAACGAGTCGCACCGACGTCGTGCGACGACTGGCCTGCCTCACCCGCTCACCGAGCTTACGACTGCCCTTACGGCTTTTGGCTTCACGGGCGGATCCCGCTACCACAGCTCCTTTTCTGTTTACGCAAAGAGAAAGCTTCCTCTGTATGTTGCGTCTGGAACGGCGAGGTTCCTTGGTGAAAGGCCGAGGGAGGGAGAGGTGGGGCAGCTGGTAGAGCCGTGGGTAATTAACTAAGACGTTCGCTAACGCCGTTATCTCGGATCCGGAAATCAAACTCGGAGCCGAAGGGCCCCTCCGGTTCCGGCACGAGTTCTTTTACACGTATTATGCTTTCTGCACGTATTCCTTTGTATATTATCTCACAGCCCACAGTTTACTACTAAGCACGCGAAGTTACGCGGCCGTGAAAGTTACCGGAAGGGAGAACTCGCACCGAGGCTGCGTGTTCCCTGTTGCTACGTGAGTGAGAGTCATTGGCGGAGGAGTATTCCGCCCGAACGGGCAGCAACGGAAACCGGTGTATCTGCTCGATACATTGTCGCAACGAGGGTTTCTTGGAAAAGGCAAACGCCTTCGGGCCTCGTGCATGTGCATGCACAAGTGAACATCGAAGTCGACCACGCCTGTCAGTTCCCGCGCAAGAAGCGACCGAAACAATCGGGTTGATGGCGCTTCCTCGCGCGAACGAGCGGATCCGTGGTTTAATTGCAGCAGCGTTACAACTATTAACGGTGTCGTAAGCAGCTTGTCCCTGACAATACATTCGATTAGCGATTGTTATGGCTCTGGATGGTACATAGATGATTCATTACTTTCTCTGTACGGTTCACAACGGGAGCTCACGCCCATTAAGAATCTCTCCTCATCTAGGAGTGACACAAGATCGGATGTGTATACTTTCTCCAACCTCGTCGCAGTAGAGGGGCTGGCCTTCGAACTATTCGCTGCGGTTCCTCGTATGTTTAGGGTCTATAAAGTTGATTTATTATTTGTTTCTTGTCTAACAAAAAGGAACACGCATTGCAAGGACGGGGGAATTTTTTTTTTTCAAATTACAATTCTAAGTAATTTTGCTGCAAACACTCATACCCTAAATAGGGATCGGAGGATAAGTTTATGATTCAGTGACTTGTTTTTCTGTTTTCGTTCTTTCTTTCTTTTTCTGTGCAAATATGACGTTATTCTTCCAAGCATCGAGCAGTGAGCTTATCTGCAAAGCAAGAAAACGTCATCAAAGAGAGAGGCTGCTTCAGCCTCAAATACAGGTAGAAATAAACCGTAAACAGTCAAAATGGATTCGAAAGCATCACACGACGGTTTCAGCGCGTCATCCGTACCACGTTACTAAGCATCGTAAATAAGTGACCAAATTGCCGCGGGTCGGCTGCGTGTTAATTGTATACATACTCCAGGATTGGCCCATGCCTGCACCGGCATCGCAGTGACTCCAGGTATCACCAAAACACCTCGGAGTGGTGTCCTCGACAGCTGCAATTACGGGTGACGGTTCCTCGTCCTTGTATTCAGGGGGCGTTAGGTGTCTCCTCCGCGCTCTGCTTTTGCGCCTTTAGTTGGGCGTGGGAGAGGCCGCGGATGATCGTGAAGAGGTACACGGTAGATAGAGAAGTTTTAAGGCAGAGAAAAAAAAAAGGATTACTGATATGCGAGTAAGAAATGCTAGAATGAAAAACATGTATAGCATACCTGATTAAATCAAGCCGGACAGGTGAGTATTTGTCACCGCCACCACACCGTTTCCAAGGGGATGCCAATGAATCATCATAATCATCAATAGAGTAAAAGGGGGAAGCTTGCTCTACCCTATCTTCAATGACCCATAACCTGAAATATAGTCGTTCTCCGCACGGGAGTGAATGTACGAGCATTAACAGCGTCGTACGAAGTTGCACACACTTGCATATATCGTATAGCTGCACAGAGTCCGTCAGATTCGCCAATTAGAAGTTCTTCAGGAGGGTGGAGAGAACAGACGCAGCATCTTTTTCCTCCAATAAGATACATTCCTTTAAAGTCTCTGAGGAAGAAAGTGGTGTAACGATAAGCTGTGCCAACCATTGCCTTCAAATATTGCATTCTTGTCTCAAGTATGTTGATTTTTGTTCAATAGCATGTAAATGTCGGTTATACCCGGTGTGCGTCACGATAATTTATTTCTGTATACCGCCTTATTCTCGTTGTTTTCTTTTCTTCGATTTTCTTAAACACCGCCTGTGACAGGTAGCGTTGTTCAGGTGGATTTCTCCAAGAGACGCGAATTATTTGATGTGGAATTGAAGTGGCTGGGTAGAAAATTAGCAAGACTCGCTAACTATATTTCTAGTTGTTCATTTGAGGGCGCATGTTACATTTGTGAAATTCAAGACGAGCAGTATATTCACGTCATGCCTGTTAAGTTAATATTGCAAGACAAGCGCTAATTTCTAGATATCCGTTCCTAAAGATGCATCTTAAAGATGACAACGCATTGACACACACAATAGTAAGAGTGAAGGTGCGGACAGAGCCTTGTCCCTGTTCGTTCCATTTTCACTTGTGTGTCAAGCGTTACTGGTCTAAACCGGCAGCACGAACTAGACCGCTAGTTAGTTTACGCTGTGTCCCAAAAGCATCTCTCTAGAAGTCCTATACAATCTTAACTGGAGCGCCGATGCATCTTGGGCACTATATGGGGGACGGATAACTCGAATGCTGTGCTATAGTATCATAAGATTTCTCGCCACAGGCAAGCACAATTTGACTACTTTTCCGCATCAACTTCGCAATTGAAACATTTTCCCTAAAGCGAAGAATTATGAAGCTGATTAGTGAATTTGATAGTTCGCTACCAGGAAATTGCGGTTTGTGGTGCCAAGTAATGACCGCATCTTCAGGTAATGCATCTCAAGAGGTCGATATATATGCACTATTTACTTCACGCCATGTTCTTTCTTTCTTTCTCTCTCTCTCTCTTTTGTTTTTGTTTGTTTGTCTGTCCGCTCGATCAAAATACGAAAAAAAAAAGAAAGCACCCGACTTATAGCTTCGAAATTGGTGCACACTCACAATTCGTCCATTAGCCTCGCGAACGTATCACAGTCAGTTGCAAGTGGCCGGATTTGAATAACTCAACATAGCAATCCTTGATATGACACCGGCCTCAGGCTTAGTGTCTGCGTTCTTATATATTGCTTGCTGAAACGCGGCGCTGCCTGAGGACGTCACCACAACGCAATCCTGCGAAAGGGAGCAACATTCGTGGAAAACATTAATTATGGTGCGCGAGAAGAATGTGTGTAATAAGTTATCAGCTGAGTTTACGCATGTTCTGTGCTTTGTGTGAACTGTCAGTGCACGCTTGTCATTGCGCACCACCCTTTTTTTTTTGTGTGTGTGATAACAATTTATTTTGAACATGTGGCTCTGACACATCTGAAATAATATCGATCCTCTTCCTCAGAAATCCTTCTCTGGTGCTGTAAATCGATTAAAAATATCGATTCTAACCATGTCATTTCTTGAAAAGCGAAATGGGTGCTTTACTTCGCCAAAAGGTAGCACGGTTAGAATCTATAAGCAAGATTCGCGCGTATTTATATATTATTTTCTTGGATCACGTTGTGTCGGAAATTTCGTTCGGACACGCTTTGTTTTTCTAGCCTATCTATACTTGTGTCAGTGTGAATGAATTTAGAGTTCCTGGTAGGCGCTCTTCCAATGATCTTTTGTTCTTGTCCAGGCCAGAAAAATGACTTCCCGCTGTGCTCCAATGATGTTCGTGACTTGAATTTAATATAGTTATGTGAATTTGCTTAACTATTGCATGCATTTACATATCTTCAATTATTGTTATTATTATTATTATTATTATTATTATTATTATTATTATTATTATTATTATTATTATTATTATTATTATTATTATTATTATTATTATTATTATTATTATTATTATGTTCCCTGTGGCCTGTTTTTTGCCTAAATAGTTTTAACTGGAGACCGGCTCGAGAGTACGGAGGCAGCATGCTTACGGCTAACCATTTCACCTGTGCGTGAAAAAAATAATTGCGTTCCTTTCTCCTGTGGTGCCATTAATGTTTTGCATCCATCCATCCATCTTGTGGTGCCTCGCACTTGAATTTCCTTAACGTGCACCTGCCTATACTACCGCTTGTAGTATAGGCAGCTTGAACTGGTGGACTGGGCGGAGAAGGCCAAGCAGGCCCAGGGCCTTACCTGAGCCCAATCCCTCAGCCACGTCCACCTTTACCCTTCCCCCTTTCAATAAAGTTTATCACCACCACCACTTGTGTCGAAGTGAACGATGAGCGCACCAGCGTACGCGTGCGTGCGCGTTTGCGAACGTTGTTTTCTCTCCATGCGCTTATCTTTTAACCCCCTTTCCAAGTGCTATCATCAACCTTCTTTTGATCCTATCACCTATCTCCATCTCTCATTCCCGTTTCTCCTTCCTCGCGTGCAGGTTAGCCAACCGGGTGCGATCACGGTTAACCTCCCTGCAATTCCTTCTTTATTTCTTACTCCCTCATCAAAAAAGATGTGTGAATTCTGTGTAAAAATGAGAAGCGAGATCCACGTTTAGGCGCCCCCCCCCCCCTGCCCCATCACCTCCCGAAAATCATTTATATAAATATCCTGCCTTTCTCCTTTAGCGCCTGACCTCCGTAGCTTCCAACACAAGTAGACGTATAGTAAGTAGCTACGCTCAGCCGAAGGGCTCCACTGATCCGAGCACCCAACGTCGGAGCCCACCTCCCAGATCCCATCCGCGATCGGAAAAACAGAAACAATGCCCGAGGGGTTCTGATGAGGCCTTCTTCGCAGATGACGAATCCCCGCTGCCCTGCCACGACCGCCGCCACAGCCACTCGGCTCCCGACGTGTCCAGGTGTCGATGTGGACAGAACCTGTTTGCGACTGACCTCCGGGGGCTATAATCAGCGCCGGCCTGCGCCTGCAGGAACGCGTAACGCCATTTGTTCGGTGGAACCAATTTTGCGCGGGGCGCTTTCTTTCTACGTGTTTCTTTCTCGATCTTCCTCTGGATTCCCCTCCTCCTCCCGGTCGGCTAATTATATAGATCACGACGCCCCTCGACGCTGATGATCGGTCTTCCCTGGGTCTCGCTCCGACATCTGCGGCAGGCGAAACAAGAACGCGTAGAATGGACGCCGCGGGTCGCGTAGAGAGAGAGAGAGGTGGAGAGAGAGACAGTGAAAGGAGTGAGAGGGGGAGGCCACAGGAGGCACGACCTAAGCCTGCGCCTGTCGTCCATGGCCGCGGGCCGAGCAAGCGCAGGCCCATCGGAAGAAGCCGCCGTCCTTGCGCGGCGCGCATTGCCCGGCTGGCGACGAGCCGATCGCGAGATGTTTGTGTTGTCCGTCACGCGAAAGGGGGGGGGGGGGAAGAGCCCCCTGTCAACCTTGATCTGCGCACAAAGGGCTCCTTCCTCCTCTCCCGCTCGCCCTGGCCTTCTTGTTCGACTTCTATCGTGAGCCCGCCGGGCGATTGTGTTGTGTCGGCAGCCGGAATGGCATAGATGGGACGCGGTGGCGTCGCCATAGTCGTGATATGCATGCGCGTGCAGGGGAGCAGAAACGCGTTTCGGCGTTCATTTGCGCTGCGTCACGAGAAAAAAAGAAAGGACAAATATAGGGAGAGAAAGGGTGAACAGGGACAGAGGCAGGCTTCTTTGATCCTGTTAGACTTCCGGTCCGCGTCGTTTGTAAGTGTCCGGGCTTTTAGGCCGGCTTGGCCTCGCGAAAGTTGTGCACGTCGCGCGCGCGTTCGTCGAACGAGAGAAAGTCACGAGGACACACGAGTGATGAATACCTTTGTGAAGGGGATTATGTTTTGCTGAAGAAAGGCGCGGTAATACCTACGATCATGGCTCACAAGCAGCGCCGAAGGCCACCGGAACGACAGGAAATGGACATCGCCATTATCATGTTTGCATGGTTAAAGACAGATCGAACGGCGCTCTAAGGAAGTCTAATCTAATACGACACTGCGAAGTAACAGTGAAGAAATTATGGCACTTCAGAAGGTTTTTCAACCTTTGGTTTTTCGTTCTGTAAATGGACGCATGGCAGACTGCGCAACCTGTGAAGTGAGGTGTGAGTGCCAAGAGGACACGGACACTCGTCCTGCGAATGGGAAACCGAAACTTTGCAGAAGCGCACGCATGTGCATTTTCAGAGCTTCGCTAAGTATGATGGTGAAAACAGTGCATAGCAATATGGACGGGAGCGAGGTGGGAAAAGTGCAGCTGTGCTCTTCTGTGTGCAATATGTCGGCAGCGGTACATCGCCTGACAGCAGCACAGCGGAGAATTTTCGCCAGTCACGCACCTGTAAAAAAAAAAAAAAGAAGAAGAAGAAAAAAACTAACTATGCTCTCGACTGATCTCTTTCGAGCGCTCGGGCGGCACGCTTTAGATTCAGCTCCAGTTAAAATAGAGCACCCGAAACACATTTGGCTGGTTCATTCAGAGCGTTCGGGCGCACTCTCACCTTCGAGCTGCGATATCCGCGACCGAGATCCGACAAAATTATGGCCGCGTCCCTTTTCTGATTGCTCTGGGAGCACTTGAACGTCTGCCTCGGGCATGGCAGGCTTTTCTTTCAATCAATCCTGCGAGAGGTCCGCATCTCCACAAACCAAGCCGTAGCTCGGTAGGAACCAGTCTAATGCCCATTGAGTTCTTCAGGGCTGTGTCGCTCGGTTCGTGCCGTGGTTGTGAATGAGCATCGGTGATACCCGCTGCAACAAAAAATCCTACGTAATGCTGCAGAATCTGGTAGTCGCCGGTTGGTTTCTAAGGGGGAAAGAAATGTGAGAACTAATTGAGACCGTCACCACTTGTCGTCTAAAGGTGTAATTACTGGGCTCATCTTAGTGTGGGCGCAACTGGTCCCATTGCACAACGTCCACGGAAGGATTGAGGCGAGGGGCTGTTGTTAAGAGACCTGCATCTCCGTGCCCAAACCACTCTTAATAGAGAAATGGAGCCTCATTTGTCAAGTAGCGCAGCAAGGGGATGTCGTCATAGCGCCTCCAACCCCCCTCCTCCCTACCCTTTGCTCCCCAAATCAATCATTCTGTTTGTTTCATTATTGTTAGAGGAGTGGAATCATTCATGTTCTACAAACACCGGACTTGCCGCGCGCCTGGCCGCTCGAGACACCTTGCGTGTATTCGCGGGCTTCGTTCACGCTCGGAAAAACTTTTATGTAGCACGTATTGAGCAACAGAAAGCTGTGTCGGGAGTTCCTTCCATGACGCTCTACAATTTTGCCATTGACACTATTAGTCGAGTTATAATAATTGACAAGTTAATTGATTAATTAAGACGAATTAGCTAATCAGGCGGAATGAAAACAAAGGTTGTTTGAGTATCTACAAGCGACGGCAAACAACATTACCTTGGTTCTGTCCAGCTGCGCGGCACCCGCATATTTTTAAACTCTGGCTAAAGTTGTCTGGGACACTCTGCATATGTGCCACTGCATGGGCGTGCACCCGTTCTTGGCGAATCCGCCAGAATCCTAGTGTCCCACTGTGACACAACAGGTACAGCAATCCTAAATGTTGATTGATGCGCGTCGTACGTTTTCGTGCCTGCACCCTTCTGCGCTATTATTCCCTTGACAACGAGGAGGAGTAGATCTTAATGAAGAGAAAGGAGGAGAGGTTGGCCTGGTGAGGGTGTCTCCAGCCTGCTAATCCTCCCTAGGGTAAGGGGAAGCGGGAAATACAGGGTAAGGTAGGTGGCAAATGATTATGTTACGGTACGATGAGCTACTATATACACGTTGACCCCTTGACAAGCATCATGCATCGCCTTTGTTCCTGTGACAGCGCAGCGTACGCATCTAACGCGGCGCATTCGCCCGATTTGGAGTTTGCGTTTCGGCATTGTGTACAAGCATAAACATTTTATGAACAAAAAAAAAGACATTGGGACCTTAGATGTGGATAAACATGCGCATTCCACGAGGTCACACGTTGCACAGGACGAAAGTAAAAAAAAAATTTTACTGCTTACGGTTAGTTCTAAAGCATTTAATTAAGCACTTTTCTAAACCGTCGCTTCACATGATTCTAACATGTTCGTTGGATCTGTGTATTCTTTTTTTTTTTAAATATCTATGGGCTTATGTGATCGGATTTCACCAGATAACATAGAGAAGGCAACCTTCTCTTTCGTTCTCTCTCCCTCATTTTTCTATGTCTTTTTGCGTTACCCTGTGTACGATAGCCAGCCGGGCAACTGCTTAGCCTCTTGTCCTTCATATATTTACATTCTCTTGCTCTCTCCCTTCTCATGTACTCGTACAACGTCTTACTTGGAAGTAAGCACTCCTTTCTCGCTTGTTTTGACGCCTGACATTCAATTCCTAAGCCTTTTTTTTTTCGCCCTAATTTAACATAAAACAAAACAAATTCGAGCCGTCGCGCGCCCATGTGAATTCCAATTACAACTGACAGATTCAACGCGCATTAATAACGCAAAACTTGCAAAACTAATTATCTTTATTGATTACAGGGAGCCTTTACAGACATATTGGAAAAAGAAAGCAGTTTCCCCTTAGATAATTACCACACGCGGGGGAAAATTTCTCGCTGACGTCTTGAACGTAGAAAAATGAGTAGCGCGTGAAAAAAAAATTTTTTAAGAATAATATAAATAAGAGAAGAAGGCACAATAACATACTGCAAAAGGGGCGTAAGAATTGATAACGCCCCATCTACCCTGCTTTGCCGAAGCAAATTCTATGAACAGCTTTCTGTTTTATTAACGGAGCAGTACGTGTTTATTTGTCTCGGGCACGGATTCCCAGGTCGTTACGAGGCTATACAGAAGAGCCCTGTCGGAGATTCTATTCCGCAACGCGCTGCAGAGCCGGCGGATTTCTGGGCCGTTCAGTGATTGCGTGCACCCAGACTCCGACGGTTCTTCTGCCGAGTTTAGTTAAGGCCCGGTTGTGCGAGTGTGGAGGACAGGGAGGGAGGGGGCAGGGGGGGGACGTCGACAGGTTACGCAACGGATGTTGCTGGCCGGGCCGTTCTTCCGAGGCGTTTTTCTGCGGCCACTCTTTGTCCGCGAGGATTTGACGCCCCAGTCAACGAAATAACTCGGCGGCAGCGCGCACTTTCGCAACGACTCTCGCACGGCTTTGGCGTCGCGCGGCAGTTCAGTTGCTTATCGTGCGAGAAGGCGCATCTCTTCGTAGCCGCGACGGCGATGACTCCGCAAGCGGCCGCGATGGGGATTGCCTCACAGTCCATTGCAGCGGCCCGCAAGACGCGAGCCGGCCGATGGAGACTGAGAAGATCAGGACAATCTTTAAAGCGAAGGGGGAGGGGGGGGGGGGAGGGGCTCCGCGCGCTCCTCGTCGCAACTGGGTTACGGCGTCGTGCCCCGGCCGAGGTGAACCCCCGCCCATCAATCCGCGTTTTCCCGCCTCGCGACCGACGCTGTTCCTAATGCATAGTGAAAGCAGAGTTGTTTGCTCCAGCGGAGAGCACCCCGCGACTTGGGCGCAACACTTTTGAAACGCTGGGGTTTCACGCACCTGACGTGCGGGGATAAAACATGGACGTCCGAAAGCCATTGCGACGCGCGGAATATAAAACCTGACGAGGAACTATGCTCCGCGAGCACTGACTCATCACGCTGAAAGCGCGTTGTCACTCGCGGACGCGGGAGGAGAACCAGCGCTGAACTCCATATATTATGATTCCGCTCGTATCTTTCATATGCATAGACAGCATTAGAGCTTGTATGCGTTGATGCGAAAAAAAAAAAAAATCCGAATGTTCTCATAGATACATACGCTGGTAGCGGTGTATTGTAACACGGCGGGGCTTCAACCATACATACCGGAATTCTGTTGTAGGGAGCTTAGGCGGACGTAAATTTGACAAATGCGCCGCCGACGCGTTGCGCACGCAAGTATATACGTTACGACACCGTCTACGTCACGCTTCTGCCGGCGCAGACACGTTGCAATGCTGCCGTTACGGAGACACAATTACTTATCCGCCTTTGTGGCGCTGTCTCCCTCCTTTGCGCATTCAATTTAGTGTCGTTGCGGCAGTAGGCAATATCTTCAGTCGCTAAATAGACGGGCGCGCGGGGAATAGTTGCAACCTCAGCTTGGTGTCTAGGAACGGAAAATTTTTTTCTTTCTTTCACGTTCATTCCAATAAACAATAAATCAACAGCATAGACTCCCGCACAAATAATGCAGCGGCCGCGCTTATATTGCAGTTTTGC
Source organism: Dermacentor variabilis (assembly GCF_050947875.1). Classification (NCBI taxonomy): domain Eukaryota; kingdom Metazoa; phylum Arthropoda; class Arachnida; order Ixodida; family Ixodidae; genus Dermacentor; species Dermacentor variabilis. Next base: position 146,641,555 of record NC_134572.1, read on the forward strand.
AGAAATTTCCCCGATAAAGTACTGTATAAAAATGGTGACCCGGACGATACTTCTGCTGCTTCTTTCGTACCAGATATTTCGTGTTTTCGTATCGTTTTACGTTATAGGCAGAGATACTGTAACCCACAGTACTTATACCCTCTTTCGCGATGGAGCGCTTACGCGCCACCCGTAACAGCAGGTACTACGTGTTCTGCTCCCCGCGCTCGCTGGAACAACGTGCCGGACGGTGCAGGATGCAGTTTTCGTGATTCGGAAATTACGTCTGCGCTGGGGAAATAAACAAAAAAAAAATCAATAAGAAACACCCCCCTCGCGCGCCGCGCCACTCGGAAACGTTCGGGGAACGCAGCGGGCGGCGCCGCTAAAGAAGGATGGAGACGCGTTACAAAACGAGTCGGCCAAAGAAACAAACCGACGCTCGGCGGCGGCAAACTGAGGCTCCAGGTCAGGAATGGTTCCGCAAATACACCTTTTTCGGCCCCAGACGCAGTGCCCCTCCCGCTCATCATGCACGCGGCGCCGCGCGCCTGATTGCACGCTTCGCCTGGAAGCGCGCGTGCAAGAGAGAGAAGCGCGCCAACAGCCGAAGCGGTGACACGGCGCGCAGAGAACCCCGGCATACTGCGGCACGCTCGCGCCGAGGGGTCGCACATTGGGTCACGGAACCTCCGGCGAAAAAAAAAAAAAAAGAAAGCGTGACTCGACGCGTCCGCTACCACCACCCCCCAAAACGGCCGACGGTGCTCGCTGCTTCCTTCTTATGGGCGCTCGCTCCGCTGCTGCTGCTGCTGCTGCGTGCATCCATTATTTTGTTGCTCATCGACTGGCTCTGTTACTTGCCGCTCTCGGGGTCCGCTCACCTCTGCGAGGGGGCGTTCCCCGGTATGCGCGTGCCTTCCTTCAGAGGGCGCCCGCGCGCGCCATAGCACCAGTTCGCGAACCTGGAAGGAACGACAAGGCGGAAGAGGCAAAACAACAACAACAACAAAAGAAGTGAAAAGGAAAGACAGCAAAGCAGCCAAGACAGGGATGCCAAGCCGGAGTAATGCGCAGCTAAAGCCTTCCTGTACGTCCCGTCGAGGCTGCAGACGAGCAGTCGACTGGTCATTCATCGCGATGAGCGATGTGCCGTGCAGCTATAGTGTTTCACGCGTGCGCGCGGGTAACGCGACGCCTGAGCACGCTCCGACTTTGGCACGTATCGCGCGCTAGCGGTGTGTGTGTGCGTGCGCGCGCACGCATTTCCGTCGGCGTCGTCGCCGCAGGCTCCACGGCGTGGCCGCCCGGCGATGGGGTTCCGCTTGCGGTCAGCGGGCAGCTGCAGTCACGACTCTCAGGCCGACGCTACTATATATGCAGCGGCGCGTAATGTGTGCTCTCGGACGCTGCAATTGCAACATACGCGAGCGGCAGTCGCCCCTGTTACGGGGTTAGACGGAAAGCCGTGGTCCGGGCGCCGAACTGCACGGCCACGTATATATGACGGCCATTTCGTTATAAGCCGTGGAAGATTGCGTTCGCACCTCGGGGCATCGCGTACTCCTCGCTTCGCCCCACCAGAATTAAATGCCGCTTTGCCTTACGCCGCATTCGCTCGACGAACGAAAGGCGGAAGCAACGTATATAAGTGAGCGAATATGTTACGTTTCGAACGTGGATAATATTTTAGCACGGTTCGCAGGACAGATTGGTGACATAGACAGCCCGATGCGCGATCTGCAACACTTTTTTCTCGGGGAAAATTCATGCTTTTATCTGCCATGCGCAAAAGCGCCACTCCTGCTCAACGTGTCAAACTGTTCTTTGCATGTTTCGAGCTTGGATTAAGGCCTTGACTTTGCGAGGCTTATGAAACCTTTTAACTTTGCTAAGTCGCACGTATACCGTTTCCTACCATTTTCCTATGCCATTTCGTATACCATTTCCTACACCATTTGCTATATATACCGTTTCGTATACCATTTTCCTATCGTCCCTTGTCTCCTCGATTCTTCTGCCGCTACGCGTCACTCCCACTACGCGTCAGCCATGGCCTGTTGTAAGTCGCATGATAGCAATGGGATTAAGCATATATGCAGTATCTTCACCATAGCCAGATACTGCCTAGGGTGCGGATACTACTTAGTACTGCCTAGGTACTGCCTGGGAATGTGTGTGCGCACAACACGCACATTCACGCATAGAAGTTCGCCGGAGAAAATAATGCTGTATTTTAACACACCTTGTAAAAGAATGGTCCACTGACAGCATTACTTGTTCATCTTCCTTTCAGTCCAACAATTCTATTCTGCTCCCATTAGAGAGGCAGCAACTATTTTTGCTAATTATAAATGGCATGTTACTACAGTTTATCTCCTGGCAGGCTAGATCATACCTGCGTAGGCCTACCTGTCTGCCTGTCTTGTACGTAAGAGCCCGTCTTTAATTCTTTATACGCTGGTAATATCACCATAGCAACGGACTAAGGACGTGTATACGGCATTGTCTATGACTCGGCATATTCTTCTGTACACTGCTATCACTAGGCGACGGATGCAGCAGCCTGAATCACTACAAGTCACAGTCACTGGGAGTTATGATGGCTTCAAATTAAATGAAATAGAAGGCTACTGTCAAAAGAAAAAAAAAACGCACACATACAAAGCATAGATGTTAACAAAAAGGTTTGCACCTGGCTAGTTATCGGTTCAGTCTAATACGCATGTTTACGTAAGCCAGGTCAATGAATAATGCCGCAATGAATAGGTAATACGTAAGCGCCATAATCATAATAACAATGTAGTTTTACAATCACCCGGCAAACACAAATCCTTTTCAAGACAAATAAAAGTCGAAATCACTTCAAATATAAAATCTCGAGATATGATCGAGTAATAAACAGAATAGAAACGTATAACAGTTAACGCAATGTCAAACATACAAAGTTAACTACAAAAGGCCTTTGGCACTCTACAAACCGTGCCAGCGAAAGCATTTTAGTGACGGGCCAGAAATAGGACACGAAGCACACATAGACTTAGTGTTCACATTGCTAGTTTAACTGCAACATGACCACCATTTCTTTAAGTACGCCTTGCATGAGAACTTATAGTTGCGTGAAAATCTTATTTCGAGTGAAATGTAGCTCCATATTTTAGCGCCACTGGATTGAATTAACTTTTCGTTGTATACGTTTCTGCGGGTAGGGAGATTACTGTTTCCATTAACTGCGTGCCTTGTGTGGCGGGTTGATAAGCAAAACAAACTTAATGGAAAATTTGTTTAACGCATAGCGTTTGCCAAAACTGAAGTTCTATAATTTCGCTCAGACATGAACGGCAATAGGCCGAGCATTTGCAAACAATTTGGCGCTTGGGCATAGTGGAGGTGAAAACGATATACTTCTCAAAATACTTTTTTTTTAAAGCGCTTCCGTGTTCGTGTATCACTATACAAAAATTCGCAGACTACGGCAGCCGATGATGATGACACTTCCTTCTGGCGCTACCGCGCCTGCGCCCTGCAGACGTGCGATGTGGGCGCAATTATTCCAACGCGAGCCATCTGATTTACACCTCCATATTTCAGCCGAATAATTTTTTTTCTTTTCGCGGTGATCTCAAAACTTTTGCGCTCCAAAAGTACCGTGACATATGTGGGCCCAACGTTCGCGCTATCAAAACAGCTGTGCCGTAAAATCTCGACCCCTTCATGGAACAATGTTTCTCTAGCGATTTGCGCTTGTCGATTATGTCTCCCACTGATAACTGAGCATGTTTTACGAAGACACGAAAACCCATAACGTGCCAGAGAATTCTTTATTAGACTTTTGCAGAACAATGTTGCCAAAACGTGTTGCCTATGTATGACGTTCAAGACACTGGGAGAATAGGCGACGACACGATCGGATCTCTCGCGTGTCATTTACATGTACCTCTTTTGGGCGAATATTCGTGGTCCGTGACGGCGTCCTGTCTGTTCTCGTGCTGTGAATCCCACTGCATGTGGGCAGTGTTCACGCTTTCTTTCTTTTCTTCTTTCTATTCTCTCTTTCTTATTTTTTTACCGCCTTTGTAGAATAACAAAACAGACTCTCGTTTCACTCACGTCCCTGAGTTTACTTGCCAAAGCTTCAACATTAAAACGTTTCACCCCCAAGTTACTTCTTCTTGAATTCTGTCTCCCTCATTCACTCACTCCCTCCTTCTTAGCCTCATCAAAATCAAAACGGTTAAACAATCATGCGGCTTGCCGAAAACGATCCGAACACCACTCTTCAATAATCGAGTAACGTGGGATACTCGGGTGTTGCACGTCATCACATTTCGCGCCAGTTTTCGCACTCTGCATCAAACGTAAACAACTGAGCAGAATAAAAATTCTTGTTCACTAAAACCTGAACAAAAATGCTTAATGACGAAGAGCAAGTTCGAGGCAACTTCCGGCTTTCAGGTATGACGTAAAAGCAGCTGGCTTGAAGTAAGGTCGGCACGCCTAATACACCGTGCTTTCTCCCTGTTTTATAGTGCGGTATATGATCATCCTTATGCGCATTCTTCTTCCCCGATGTTTCTATGGCAGCTACTTTCTTGTTTTATTTCTAAAAAAATTCCCGCGTTCCTATTTTGGATGTTAAAACGCGAGAGTAAACAAAACAGAGTGAGGACAGATGTTTCAGTAAGTCACGCAACTTGCCGCGCGTGACTTTAAGAATTGCGTGCAGCACTAAAACACCTAAAAGACCGCAGAGGCACACTACTCCCCCTACGCCACGTAAAATTAGTCCCCCACTGAAACCTCCTTGTACTGCAGGGGATAAAATCGATATTCGCAACGAACCTCGCGCTATAGATGGTGTTCGTGCCATCAAGTTACGTTAGTTTACCGTAACCATGCGCCAGACTCGAAGCCAGATCGCGCGACGCGGTGTAGCAACGCTATTCTCGCGCGCTTCCTTCAGCTCGTTATACTGTGCACGAATGTAGCTTTTGTAGCGCTGCGCGTTATTTGCGAAACGGCTTTCACAGGCTCATGTACTGCGACCGAAGGCGAGCTGATGGGCGAACGTAAACCGGCGGTTTGTCACGCCATGTTCTGGTATGGCTGCGCTCAGAAAAAAAAAAAAAAAGAAAGCCTGCATATATGGAGACGGCAATGCGGGTTGCGTGCTAAGGCTACCGGTAAGGCTGCCGGCACGTTCAGCGATGCGATGGCAGGCCGAAGGCGGCTGCCGCGGCGTTACGTAACAAAAGATAACAAAGATGGAAGGAGGCCGCGGATCACGCGATGAAAGACAGGCTTTCATAAGAACTGAAAAAAGGGCTTCTTGCATAAAACCTGGTACCTGCGTGTGACTTTATCAGTGTATAGTGTTTCTTTTTTTTTTACAACTCTTTCGCATTGACTTAAGCGAGTTGTTTTTGTGTCCACCGTAGCTTGGGAACTATGGATGGCCTCAGAGGGTGTGTTTTGTGAAGAACCAGGACGTAGGAGCAATGTGCGCAATGCGCACGCTTAAAAGTTTGTTAATTATGAACGTGCAAGTCAACGAAAATTAGCACTGTTGAGTACTAAGAAGAAGATGAAATGCGTTCGCTTTGCTGTTCCTGCCGCAGGCAGACTGCACGTCCGAGACTCATTAAGGCGCAATCAGGTCCTCGTTGTTGTGTCTTCAAGAAGATAAACAGAGCAGACATGCTCGGTTGCATCGCAGAATCAACGAGCGCGTTTTATTATCGTTATAAGAAGGAAGAACAACATCCGTCCACCAACGCTGATAATTTTTCATGTCCTAATTACATAGGCGTCGGATAACAACCACTAATTTGCGTGGACAAAAAAAATACGGAACATAGAAATCAAAGGCACTTCTCTAGTCAACGACGTCATAGGACTTTCTATTTTTCATATTTTTACAGCACGCAGTACGTGGAAAATGCGAGGAAAATTGCAAATTATGTTTCTTGCCTCCCGTGCATAATGTATTACCTGCTTCGGAAATGTGATTTGTGCACTAGAATGTCGTTACGGAAATGAAACAACTTACAGAACGTCAGATATGTCGAGTCCACTACGGGAGCTGTAATTTAACTAATAAGGTCATGACATGGCCAGGAGCACAGGGAAACTGCGCTTGCGTTCAGGACCGTTTTGTATGCTAGAGTGGTACGTAAATGCGAACTAGTTTTAACGAAGGTAGTCTGAGAATGACAAGCAGTTATTAGTACAGGAAAGCCTTCTAAATTTGACCACCTCTTTCATATTGATGTGCACCCTAAAGCGTTTACTTGCCTCGTCAAGAAATTATTTATATCATCAATAAATTGAACGTTACAATAACCTCGCAAGTTGAATTCCTAGTTATGGACTCTACAACACATGAAAGGAGATATGTTTTTATACGGGGATTCAATACGGCATTACGCCGCACCTTGGAAACAAGCTGTAAACATTAGCGTCGACTGTGCGATCACTCCCGTTCGAGGAGCTTACGAGACGATTGAAATCAGTGCGAGGACAGTGCTCTCAAATATCGCTGAACTTCAGTCACTTCTCTGCCGCTACTCTCCGTGGTTCACTACGATGAGATCGCATTTTATTCCTGATTCGCCACTTGAGGCGATGACGTGAGCATGACGACGATACTTGTGCAGAGAGCATCAGTTTGGCGTACTGAGTCATGAGGGAGTTCGCCTACCGTAACATTCACGTGTGAGTCTGAATCTCAGAGGCGCGAGTCCGAGCGCATATTGGCGAACGCCTGTATTAGTGAAATAGGCTGCTAGTAAGAGTGTGAATAGGATCCGGGTTAACCCGATGGGCACAAGCTCTAAGTGAAAGGTTTTTGAGCGAGCCTGTGTCGTTTATCGTTTATCTTGCCAAACTTAAGTCGGGATTGCCTAATTTCCTGAACAGGGCTTATACATCTCAGTAACCCACGGGAAAACGATTTGTGTAGCACCCCTAGATCTTTGAGTCAGTCTGTGTCGCCGCTGAATGACCACAAAACACCACACACACACACAAAAAACCAAGTTCCCTATATGTTTCGACCGACGTTGTTGCCATGGCAGGGTCAACCTTGCTGCAACATTTAGCCCGTTTGTTTTACACGTTGAACGTGCTGCTTCTGACGGTGCTTCTATTGCTGGCATTTAGAACATCAGGCTCAAGAGTATCAGTCACTTTGGAAAAATACAAACAATAAACTAAAGAAAGTAAAAAAAGAAGGAAAGAACATTTCAACAACGAAAAAAAAAAAAAGATAACGTGCGCTCATCCCAGCCAACGACGATCACGTGGCGGGCTGGCTCCCGTATCGATACCACTCGCGACGGCTCTCTCGAGGCGTGACAGAGCCGGAACCTTGGGGAGCTTCGCGTGCACCCGTGCCGAGGCCTACAGCAGCTCCCGTGCGGTGGCGGTGTTCGCAGAAGCGCCGCCGCTTCCATGTTGCGAAGTATAATCACGTCTCACTCCGGTTTCCCCCCCGCGACTTCGCCGCTCTGCTTGACACGAGAAGAACAGGAAAGACAGCCCCCCAGGCTCTCTGCGGTTGCATCTCGCTCCGTTCCATCAAAACGCGATGCCCGGCAACGCGGCGAACACGTCATCTTCTGACAACCAGCGTTTTCCTTCGTCTCTTGTCCGATGTCGAGTTTCGCAGCATGGGCGCCACTCGGACCGACCCGCGACGCTCGATGGCCGGGATCTATCTATCTATCTATCTATCTATCTATCTATCTATCTATCTATCTATCTATCTATCTATCTATCTATCTATCTATCTATCTATCTATCTATCTGTCTATCTGTCTGTCTATCTATCTATCTATCTATCTATCTATCTATCTATCTATCTATCTATCTATCTATCTATCTATCTATCTTCTCGGTCCGCGGATGAATTAAATAATTGTGTGGCCTACGCAAGCGATGCGTTAATAAAATGAATTTCACCATGTGAAGTTTTGGAACGTCACTTTACCTGTGACCGCCTCGCTAGAATGCAAACAAATGTGTACCGATACAATATCGCAGCTGCGTTCATTTAGTTCGACGTGTGTTCTGTGCGCATAACGCGTTGCATTTACTTACTGAACATTGTTCAACTTACGTCGTCTGTTTTTAAAAGCGAGCGTTTCCTTGCAAACGACGCCGGGTTTCGAAGAGGCCAACCAATCACAGCAGAGCAATGCGCCGCTGGGTTCCTTGCGCTACCACCAGGTGGCGCTCGCCTCCGCGCATCCGCGCAGACCTTGGGTTCAGCGAGAGCAGTGGAAAAGTAAACATGTCCGCAATAGGCATTAGTAAGAGGTGATTGGAGGATTGGTGGAAGACAAGTAGGGAAACGACAAAAGGCGGAGTCGTACAAAAGCGCAGTTCGCAATAGGGGATCAGAAAATTTGGTTGTGGGAGTTCACAGTGTTCTTTTTTTATTGTTTAACCCAGGTAGGACATTAGGCAGTATAATAGCAAGAGGTTGGTGGCGCAACCCACCGCCCCGCTCCAAAGGGGACGCTCATAACATCCATGCATCCAACCATTCACCGCAGCGGCGGCGCTGGCTGTGCTGGGGAAAGAAAAAGAAACCAAAAAGCTCGCCTTCCCGTATCCGCGGCTGCACGGTAAAAAGGAAGTAAACACTCCTTGCGGATAGAATGGATTCGAATTGCGCAACGTACCTGTGCGCATGCTGCCTCTGGAACCATGATGCTTTCAAGGAGGCCGTCGTACTCGTTAGTAGTAAGCAACTCTGCTTTAAAAAACCTCGGTATAATTTCTCTGTGTGTGTGTGTGTGTGTGCGTGCCTGCGTGTGTGCGTGCCTGCGTGTGTGCGTGCGTGTGTGTGTGTGTGTGTGTCTGTGTGTGTGTGTGTGTGTGTGTGTGTGTGTGTGTGTGTGTGTGTGTGTGTGTGTGTGTGTGTGTGTGTGTGTGTGTGTGTGTGTGTGTGTGTGTGTGTGTGTGAGTGTGTGCGCGTGTGTGTGTGCGCGTGTGTGCGCGTGTGTGTGTGCGCGTGTGTGCGCGTGTGTGTGCGTGTGTGTGCGTGTGCGTGCGTGCGTGCGTGCGTGTACGTACTCATGTCTGAAGTCTTTATGCACTCAGACAAAGCTTCACTGTATATAGATGCCAAATGGTTGGATCTGCTACATTTTTTACTACCTGTACTTGAGATACTGGTGTCGTTAAATTAAGGTGATGCAGGGTATCCGCCTTCCTTGAGATGATAACTGTGCCCAGAACAATGCAAATGATAGAATCAGTGATTAGAAGTGCTATGGCGACATAATTCCGAAATTGGCGTACCGAAACAAGTTTTCCTGGTATACTTCACAAAATGCAAATGTTCCTGGGTAACTGCAAATAAGATCTCTCTTGAATGCCCCATTCCACGGAAAATACCGTCGCTCACGCGCACATTTAAGAGCCGTGCTTCATTAAATTTTCCTTCCTGAGTTATACAGCGTAACTATGGAATGACATGGATGTCACAGTGAAAGAAATGCCGAATGAAGAGTATGCATTGAAGGCATTGGACCATGCCTATTCATCTCGCTTTACTTTATGTTTCACGATGTGTCTCATGTACATTACAATGTAAACTTCTCGTAGTGCGTGCATCTATATCGACCCTGCTTCAGCATGTGGGAATAAAATAAATAGGCTATACATTGTAAATAGCCATTGAATAATGGCCCCGTGCCGTCGTGGTTTGCTTGTTGACGGGTGCGTATGCAAACGCGCCTCCCAAGGCATTCGCCGCAGGCAGCTGTGGGCTGTGGTACGTGACTTCGCTAACAAAAGCCGTTGAGACGCATAGCGGCTGCGTCTTCTCGGTGCTCGCGCCCTAGAAGAAGAAAGAAGAGAGTATGCACCGAATGGAGGCCGAAATGCAGTGAGCGTGTTACCTACGCACGCCAATAAACATCCGAGCCGCCTATTCACAAAATGAATGCTCCGAGTTCTGGGCACGTGCCTTAGCCTTGCGTCTCGGTCAGAGCAGAGAGGGATATGTCTGCGAGCTATAGAACTGGCTGTTCCCGCCGACAGAGTGGCACTTCCATTACACAAAAAGCGAGCGGTTAGGTGTCTCTGTCTTTCAAGCGCGCTGGAGCGCGTGTTTTAAGCGGGAAGAAAAGCAGGAGAGAAAAAGACATTCTTGGCTATTCAAAAGGACGGTGTCTTCTACATCGTCGGTCTAAATGTATCGCCTGCTGCTGGAGCTCCCCGCTCAATGTCACAAAGACAGACTTAGTTCGTTCCTTTCAAGAAATGGAGGTCTTTGAATCTGAAATGAAACGTGAGGTTATATTCTGTGCGCCGAGACCGGCGCTCGCGGGTTTTGGACTGTATCGGGTGTTTGCCCTGGCGAAAATCTCGGAAAAGAGCCTTTTGACAAACCACGTGTGTTCCTTCGCGGAGCAAGAACAAGAGGACCTGGAGACTTACGTGCGAATCTGCAAATTGAGGTGGCACTGAACAGGCACGAACCACTCTCGTATATTCAGTGCCATCGTTTCTCAATGCGTTTCAGCGTAAACAACTGGTATAAAGACTTCCACTTCGTACGCTGTGGATGTAGTTTTTTGTTTCAGGTTCCTTCAATCTCCGATATTTCGCCGAGATCCTATTTTAGACAGATTAAAAAAAAAAACGCGCTCTGTTTTTTTCTAGACGTCAATTTGCATTTACCAGCACTTTGGTTAATAGAAGACGCTCCTGTCACTCCTAAAAGACCAGAGAATATGGCTTGACGATGTGTTTTTCAAAAGGCAGAACTGGTTGTGTTCCAAAAATTTGTCCCTCTGTCTGTCGGTCCGTCCGTCTGTTGGTGTGCGGCGTGGTGCTTGGTGTGCGGCGTGGCCGCTGCAACGAGACGCGCCACTGATGGCCAATGCTAAAAGTTACTCGCTTACCTGAGAGTAATGAGCATCGGTTGTGTTGTGACTGCTGGCACGAATGCCAAAGACAGCAATAAATGTGACCTAGGTAACCAATGCTTCTTAGTGAATTATATATCCGCAGGAGTGTGTCTGTGTCGTATATTTCGCAGGCAACGCATGCTCATGCTTTCGCTACTTAGTTTTAGCATCTCAGTTTTAGCATCTCTATCAGTCATCGTGCTGGTTAATCTTAAACCTCAAGTTTATGTTGAACTTGTGTGAGGACGCACAGCATTAGACCTTATGTGCAGAACCGATGTTTTGTGCTGATATGGTCAGACGTTGGCAAGAAGCAATTATTGTTGCACACGACGTCGTGAGAAAGGAATAAATAAAACTTATAAGCCGATTTAGGAGGACGGAGTTAAACTTTTACTGTCGTGGTATGGCGATCCTATCGAGCTTGCTCGCTTTATCGCTGCCATAATCCTGTAACCCGCAACAGCTCTAACTAGACTTAAAATACGGAATCTAATATTGCAGTCAGAACCAATTGAGTGTCATAAACATGCTCTGAACACAATAGGTCGCAGCTCTGCATGACAGTTTGGGCACTCTTTCGCGCCTTGGGCACAACATAGCGAATATTTAATGGTGACTGCAGAATGTATCGGTTTATCCAGCCGCCCTCATTTCTCCCACCTAGCTGTGAGGGGTCTTCAGGGTGTCAGGGGTTAGCTGTCAAGGGTGATAGGTGTTTAAGTACGTGCGACGAGCTTAAGTGTGCGTTTTAACAATCTTAGTGAATGACGGTATGCCTTCGGGTGATGACCGCAAAGCTATACCCCTACGGCCTAATATTCTCGATCGTAGATTGTAGTCGTCATTGTCCCGTATTTTTTTTTTTCACTTACGCCACTGACAGTTCATGTGCCATGCGGGCAGATATGCGAACCTACGTCAGCCAGAGGTACTGAGGAATCACCCAAGACAGAGAGGAGGGAATCTATACACGGGACTAGACGCAGACACATGGGACCAGACGCAGACACATTACTACAGACAGAAGAACATTTAACAGGTTTGCCGCTCTGGTCGCTAACCTCAGTTCAGGTTGTGCAGCACTCGCAGTTTCGACCGTAGCCGTTGGTTACGAGCCGCAGCGGTGTGGTAGCGGCGGCTGGGGTGTAGCTCAGCCGCAAGTCGCCGTGGCAGTGGCAGGAGCCGGGGGCGCAGCCCGGCATCGACAGGTCAGCACGGCCACAAACGAAGCCTGCTTCGGGAGGGTCAAGAGCCGGAGCGAAGGGGCCCGACAACCGCAGGATCTGCAAGGTAACGTCCGAGTACAGCGCTGCTGCCTGGGGCGAAGCCCGGTTAAGCAGAAGCGGGAGCGGTGACGTTGGGACGTGGCCCGGCGAGAGCTGCTCCTGCTGGCCCGTTCCGATCAGCTTGTCGGCCCCGTCGCTCGCACCCATCTCCCGGGAACAGAGCACCGACCAGGCGCACACTCCCGCTTTTCGGCCCCGCACACCGACACAAGGAATGATTTCGACGCCCCCGCAATTAAAATGTCATCCTCCTACAACATGCCAGAAGCGCTTAGTATTCAGATTTTAATCTCTAACACACTTCGCCGCAGAACAAGCGATACGAGGCAACTGAGGATAATACGCTACGCAATAAGCCATACAGTGTGGCGTGAAGCTTTCTTGGTGTCACACGAATGCCAACCATTGTGGAAAGTAGGAGTTCAGTGGCACAGCATGGTTAGTATTGTTGGTATGTCGGTATGTCGGTTAGTATGTTGGTATGAATAAGAACACGGAACACAGACCCAATATATATATATATATATATATATATATATATATATATATATATATATATATATATATATATATATATATATATATATATATATATATATATATATATATATTATTGGCTGCAGCGACCGTGAGTTTTGTTACTGTGTCTAGAGAAAATTTATTGGTATAGAGACTTCTGGAAGCGTCCCAGCCTTTATATGTCCAAAAGGCGTGTAGGCTGCCCAAACTAGGAAGTTCCGGCCTCATTCAGTCCATTGTATTCAAATTGTTTATTGCAGGCAATATACCCCAGACAGACTATGAGCGCTCCCGGACAGGCCACCTAGGAGCTTCCAGGCAACGATGCTTGATGTTGGATGCAGCCAAGGCACGAACTTCTTAACTAAATCTCAAACTTGAGATCAAAGAAACATCAAGTAAAAAGATGTCGAGGAATCAAATTACTTGTAAACTATCCTTAATTAAAGAATATTATCTGCAGCAATTCAGTTTGTAATTACTTTATATTGCGTCTTTACTCTTAAACTGTCACATTTCTGTGATGTTCTCTTTTGTACCGGAGGGGAGTGCGAACTGGCTTGGGAATTAACTTGTGTTGAGTTCCTTATTATTTAATTTTTTATTGCCACAGTTTCCTTGGCGGAAGAGCACATTGAAATTTAGCGCGCTTCTAATACGCAGAAGCTTTATTTATCTTTTCCAACAGCGACGTTCAAAAGGCCAATACAGTGCACCATACACTTCATTGTCACCTTTTGGCGCTGAGCTCTCTTCTGAACGCCAGTGGTCCGTCAGTTCTGCGGCGCGGGTGTTCCATCGCCTCGAGAGATGGCGCCACGCTTCGTGGTGCCGTCTTTCGAGGTGACGCAAAACCCGCGCCGCAGAACTCACGGACCGCTGGCGTTCAGAAGAGAACTCAGCTGCGTGGCGCCTCCTATACGGCCGCGGTGGCTTACCGGTTATGGTGTTGCGCTGCTAAGCACGAGGGCGCTGGATCAAATCCCAGCCATGGCGGCCGCATTTTGATGGAGACCAAATGCAAAAACACGCATGTCCATGCATTGGGGGCACGTCAAGGATCCGCTGGGGGTCAGCATTAATCTTGAGTCTCCCACTACGGCGTGCCTCATAATCAAATAGTGGTTTTGGCACGTAAAACTCCAGAAATAAATTCATTTTTCTTCTAACTGGGCAGTGCGCTCTGTCTTCCTGGCGGCTTTCGCTGCCTGTCGTGCGGGCTTCAGCCTGTTTTCTTCTTCTAGCTGGGCAGTGTCCATATGCACCAGTTCACAGTATGGCGTCGTACGGTGTGGTGTGTGTGTGGGGGGAGGGGGGCATTGCTGTCATGCACTGCACCCATTTTAAGAATGTGGCTAGTGTCATCTCCAACCAATCTGCCTGGCCGGTTGCCATTTGATGCCTACATCTACTCTCGATTACGGGAGAGCCAGCACTTTGTTTAGAAATATTCTCTTTCTGGCAATTTTTCGTCTTCATCTTATGTATTATTGTAGATACCTGCGCTGCAGGACACGCACGGCGTTTAAGAGCACGGGAGTCAGTCAAGCTCCATGTGTGTGTCGCGCGAGTTACCAGCTGACCTCCAGTCAGATTCCTCTTCTGCGTGACACGCATGAGGGGTTTCGTTAGGCCGAATCATAGAAGGGCCTGGATTCGATGTATCAGCATCTTTAGCATCTGAAGGCACTGACAGTTTAGAAGGCTCATTTGGGTGGGCAACCACCTAAAGTAGCAATATTCATTTGAGTAGTAACTATTTGGGCCAATGACTCCGACTGGCTCACAAATACTTTCCATTGCCCTTTTCATTGCGCTCTCCACTGCCGAAGCTACGACATCCACAAGCGATGAGGCTACTACATGAGACAAACGATTTGCTGCACCGGCATGCATACCCACGAGATTGCTCTGCAATGATACCACGGGCTGCTTCACGTCTTGAGTAGCTCTCTTGCTTGATTATCTCTAGAATTTGTAATTCCTGCGCGCTCGCAGCGCACTTATGATATTCAGCTGAGTGAGACTCCCTTCATAGGCCACACTGTTCTTCCTGTGATGAACAATCTTTTTATTCGTAGTTTTCTCCACACTTTCGACAGCGAGGAACCGATCGGCATCCCTTAATGTTAGGCTCATTGCGCCAACGCTTAATACACTGGAGGGGGCGGGAAAATGGCGATTCATCCCGGTAATGAATGGCCACACTTTTTATCTCTGTCGGACGAGCTATTCAGTGAAGGGGACAATGAGTGATTCTGTGGGGATCTTCTTGTTATAAATTAACAGACACCAGCAAAATAGGGACGCGACTCCGGCCAGAGAAAACATTGCTAAATATCTGAAGGGGTAAGGCTTGAGTCGACACCACGAACAGTCCTTTAGCCCAAGCTAAGTGCACAGGAATGAAGTAGCTCCCCGGATGGGAGGCAAACGTTGCATGTACACTTCAGAAGGTCAGCGATACAGGCCTGGTCTGGCGAATAGCAGAGAATGCCCCCGAAACCAAACTCGCGTACTTCGGTGATTAATTGGTGGTGAGCTATCACCTTCTGAAGTTCTTCCTGGATGAATTTGGGGTTTTTAATTCGAATTGACTCTCCATTCGCCGGTACCGGGACCTGAGGAACATTGGTCAGTACGCTGCGCAAAAACAGGTCAATTGTCAGATCATTAGTTGCAGGAGAAGCCGAGCAGACAGTGTTTCGCTGGCCGGAAGTAGAAACAGGCACTAGTCTGGAGTGCCTAGGTCAATCACCGCCCGATATTCAGCGGTACCCCGAGGGGGTATACCAAGAGACAAAGAAGGGGCCTCGCTAGTCAGCCGATGTAGGCCGATGAGAAGTTTGAGCGATCCGACCGCGATGACGTGGCATCCAGCCGCCCTGTCTCATCACTATAGATCCCCTTGTCTGTTCCACGAAAGTAGTACTTCGTCGTCAAAAAAAAAGAAAAGGTAGCAAAACGTCTATACTCAAGAGAAGTTGCGGCGAAACATCAAACGTACACAGACAGGAAATATGTAACCAATACAGGTGAAAATTGCAAGGAACGATAAGCGTACAGTCCACGCGGCAACGCCCTAAAAATAAATAGATGAGCTAAGCCCGGCATTCCTACCGGAGAAATATCATCAGTATCAGTATCACATAAAAGCTCGTTTGTTCCCCAATACCATATGATGAAAATAGTGAAAATACCACAGGATTACATGAGCGAATAAGGATATTTTACAAACATCTATATGTTCAAATGGAATTATTAGATATGGGGTTTATGGTCCCTTCTTTCTTTTCTTTTTTTTCTATGTTTTTCTTTTTTGGCAATAGGGCCGCATGTACATGTATTTGAGCATGCATTAGGCTTCCTTGCAGTGCTTCAACTTCTGTACTCGCCAGAGATAATTAAATCACAACATACATAACTCAGTCATAGCGTCACTCTGCGTGCAGATGGCAGCCTCAGCTCCACGGTAATTTTTTTTTTTTAGTGAACCTTTTCGGTTAAGCCAAATTCTGTTCTTGATGACGGTGATATCCACGAACATGTATTAGATATACACTTTAGTACTGTGTAACTTTATGTGTTTCTGTACTTGAACGTGTATTTAGACAGTGTATAATTAACTGTGACTGTAAGCCTCCCTAAAGGCACCAGATAATGGCCGACAGTATCAATAAAATACATTTTAATAACATAATAACATTTGAATAACGTAACATTCACAACTTCTTATTATTATACTTATATTGGTGGTTTGAGATGGAAACTTCAATGAACTCGTTTTATAAACCAGAAGCGAGACCTTCCTCTTAATTGTGCTTTCTCCAACAGTTACAAGTGTTCCTTCCCATTTCGAAGATTTGGCCCGTAAAACCCCATAATTTAATTTAGAATACGAAGGTCAGTTAGCCAAGAACTCCACTAAAGCAAATTATGCCATTATTGCTGAATGAAGCCTATAGGGCACCGACTTAAGCTCAAAGACAAGCGGAAGCGTCACAGTCGTTCAGATAGGTTGCTTAACCGGAAAAACATCAGTAGCGCCCTCGTAGCCTTCCCGCCTGAAGACCGCATCAGCCGGCGCTCCTGGATCGTTTCCTCAGAAACCGGCCGATCGTCGAGCCGCGTCAACGCCATCACGAACGACTTTCTCTGGGAGCTGTGGCGAAGAACAGAGGGCATGTTCGATGGTTTTTTTTCCACCTTCCTCTATTTATTTCTACGTGCGGGCCTTTTTTTTCTTTCTCTTTCTGTCTTCCCTTACCACCTTCCTCAATGCAGTGCATCAAACTGGATATCTATCTTCCAGTGAATCTTCCTGCCTTTCGCCTCTCATTCCTGTCTCTCTCTCTCTCTCTCTCTCTCGGTAAAGCTCGTCACAGTCAAGTTTCACTTGTCCCGTAAGAGAAGACAAGTGTGTCGTGTTTTGAGACACTAAGGCAGCCCTTAAGATGTTTTCATTTGTCATAGGTAAAAGGACTTAGGACCAGTTGGTATGTAATAGTTAAGAGAGTGTCATCATCAAGCCATCGATAAAGGACATGGCATCATCATCTTTCAGAGACCGTTATAGGTCACCCCGGCATTGCTGGTAAGAAGCTTCCCGGTCTACCCGAAAAAAAAGAAAAACTGAACGGTTGCGATCCCCTTATCAATAGCAGATTCGTCAACAAAGTTGGACTTCCTCTCTGGAACCGTGACACGTGGTTAATAGTCTTCTCTGAATCGATGCATCCTTAAATATCCGACTGCAATCACTAATTCATTGCTCTTGATACGACATAGCCATGCCGTCTCTGGCAAGGCGTGGCATTTAAGGATGCTTACTTGTACCCGATCGCAATTATAACTGAAAATGACGACACGCCAATGTATGACCAGAGTCCTTCCATGTTTTTTCTGGTCACGAAACTGCCGCCTCAGTTTCATATAGCGCCAGCGCCCGCCGCTAGAGGCGCAACCGTGCATGAGAGGGCATGCGAACGCCGCTGTCGCTGTGGTTGTGTGTGGGGCAGCCTCGGTATTCTAGCTTTCTCAACTTCCTCAACCATCGCTTTAGTTTCACGTAACTATTTTTAACATTGAATATAATTAAATTACTGCCTGAGCGTGTCTTCTGCGATGATATGAGCGCACGGGACAAAAAAAAAAGCCGCTCATAACATGGAGCTTGCGGTGGTCTCAGACCGAAAAAAAAGAAAGATCTGGAATTTTAAGAGCCAGAACCGCGATACGATTATGAGGCACGCCGTAGTGGGGGACTCGGGATTAGTTTTGATCACCTGGGATCCTTTAAAATGCGCCTAAATTTAAATAAACAGGTGTTTTGCATTTCGCCCCCGTCGAAGTGCGTCCGCTGTACACGGCCGGGCGGTCTCGGTCCGGATTTCTTCATCATCGCCGTTCGCCTCAACGCTTCGGTGGGCTCCGCTTTTTA
Organism: Dermacentor variabilis; assembly: GCF_050947875.1. Lineage (NCBI taxonomy): Eukaryota > Metazoa > Arthropoda > Arachnida > Ixodida > Ixodidae > Dermacentor > Dermacentor variabilis. Next base: position 146,659,707 of record NC_134572.1, read on the forward strand.
ATATTTGCCTTAAATTAAACACCGCGCATTCGCAACAAAACGCCAGTGGTCCCACTTATCACCAGATGAGTAAGCGCCAATTCTCCGTTGCGCATAGCGCCAGATTGTTCGCCGAGCACAGCTGTTCAGTTTCTGTTAAACTGTGGCAGAGAAGGACTCTGTGGGCAGTATCTTATAACGAGATCAAAAGAATGAAATTGCTATTGCAAAGGGCTGCTACCGTAGAATACTTCATGACAAAGAAAAGCGAACTGAGCTGCTCCATGCGCTTAAGATTTCTTGCAAAGCGATGCCATTTCTGAATAAGATAATGCAAGACGAACTTCGCTACTAAATGTCTTCGGTGCGGCTTTAAACAACGGATTAAGGCGAACCTGAAGTGTTAGGTTCAGTTGAAACTAGCTGTAATTAGGCAATTACCTTAGCAAGCAGTCGTTTAGAAGCGTCAGTAAGCCCAGCACTTATTCACGCTGCTCGTGGTTTCGACGCAGAAACGACGAGACTAGGTATTTTGGTTCTTAATTCGCAACTATTTACAATGTGTTAAAATGTTGCAATCACCGGTCCTGATATTCTTATCATGGTCGAAAAATGAAGAAAAAAAACTTTCTAATTCGATTAAGAAAAGAAATAAAACGTGTTGGTGCAAAAACAAAATACAAGCACGATCATTTACTTATCATGTAAAACAAGCGGAGCGAAATACAGATAGTACAGAGGCGTCCGGTCATAAATGGTCCACCATTCACAATGCAAGAAGTTTGTTAAAAGCATCTTTGAAACGGCGTTAGTCTTCAGCGTCGGCTTCTCACGCTCCAGGGACACGTCGTCGCCGTTGATGTTGAAATTGTACGCAGTGACGATGTCCGAGGCGTCAAAGTGTTTCGCGCACACACGCGTATACTTCGATTCGAAATTAAAACCGCCACTTTCCTGCCGCGGTATGGCCCGCTTCTATTTCTCGCGCTGCTCCTTGTTATTTAGTTAAACAGAACAACGACACCTTTTCGGTCGTGCCCTTGTAGCCGGAACGGCACCCAGGCACGCAACACGTGTTCGGCATCGTTGTCCCACCCCGCCACTTCAACCAAACAGCCCAGCACTCGAAAAATAGCGCAGCACATGCACATAACGCACCCGATCACTCAGCTTGCCTCGCACTGCGCGCGCGTTTCGGTACGCGAACGATGCCCTCTGTGGCACAGTGGCGCCGCGTCGCGGCACCTTTGGGCAGCATATGAACCTCTCCCATAGCGTGACGGCGGAGTTTCGTGACCAGAAAAACATGGAAGGACTCTGGTATGACTCTTTCAGTAGTGAAGACTCCATTGAGCACCTGTCGTGCCATTGTTCTCGCTACAACATATAACGCCTTCTTCTTCAGGAAGCATGAAGTTAACTCGACTCAATATGACCCATGTGTGGTGCCAGCGCAGAACCCAACGAGTTCATTGGTGCAGTTCCTCAAGAAGACCGTTTACCAACTCAATGAGCTCCTCCGCGCGCACACGCAGGCAGTGCTCTTTCGCTCCCTTCTTTCTCTCCCTCTGACCCTTTCTCCCAGTGCAGGGCAGCAGACTGGACGCGGGTATCGTTATCCTACTTGCCTTTCTTCCTTTCTTCCCTCTTTCTATGTATCTGACGCATGGCGCAAGGTATGTTACACCGGTCGCTTTAGTTTTACTTATCTGGCACAAATGTCAGTAGGACAGCGTAAATGTCATAATTTGTTGCGCGAAATGGCGAATTCGACGTTATGCAAAAAAGGAAAATAATTTACAGCTTGAAGACACGAAAGCAAGCGCTGCGTCAATAAAGAAATTTCGACAGAAACCATCTCAGGATGGCCGTCGTCGTTCATGCAATTAGCATCGACGCAACGTGGCGACACACCCAATTGCTGTCGCCTGAACGTGTCATCTATGCGGCGTGTACTGCAGCCAGCCTCCTCTCTCGCGCTTCCCTCTGGACACGCTGCGCCATCTAGTGGGTCCGCCGCGAAGTCCGCGCATGATGCATGTCGGAATACACACACACACACACACACACACACACACACACACACACACACACACATATATATATATATATATATATATATATATATATATATATATATATATATATATATATCATTGAAGAGCAACATGTGCCCACTGGCACATGCCGGCATTTTTCCAAATTGCCCGCAAAGGCAATTTGGATGTGGTCATGTATCATGTGGTCACCACTAGATATGTAACGTGCCATCAGAACCGGCACACCGCTAGTGGTGCATACCGAGTGACCCAAATTGGCAGGAAAGCGCTTCATTGACGAGTGGCACAGGGATGCGGACAGGCAGAGAGACATACATACTACGAACTGTGCGGAGCTCTTAAAGAATGCTAATCGCATTATAACGCCACCTACTGGCGTGCGCGATCAGTGGCTTCACTGCAGGGCACTAGTGCTTGATGTGAAAGTCTCTTTTTGTGAATAGCGATGCGGGGATGGACGGACGACAACGGGCAAAAGGTGCTGCTCACCGAAGTTGGTTGTAGAAAACGTGAGCAAATAAGGAGAGGGGGACGAGGTGAGAAGGAGTAGCGCACACAACGGAAAGAAGAGGGCGCGTTAGACACCAGCCACGAGATAATGATTGCACCAATTCAGTTTCTTTTTTTATTTGTTTATTTAGCGAAATTGCGGCCAGCTTTCTTATGGCTACGGTAGATGTGCCTCCTACTTAACGTAGTTCAGTAAAGTAATAGTTAACAACACTCGATCAAAAGAAGCCGGAAAAAGTTCGACTGGTAAAAGGAACGCATCTACGTTAAAGGGCCGCTCACCTGAAATAATAAATCAAGCTAGGTAGATTGCATTTTTTTTCGAATTGTTATTACACCACTTTTACCACGAGTAGAAATTTTATGTGTAGAGTAAGGTACAAGTGAGACATCTGTGGTGACGTCTTCTTCGACGCACCCATAATCATCTGCACACAGCACATCATTGACACGCTTGATCCCTTAATCTATGCCGTCATCGTTCTTCTACTACCATTCGCATACTCATTATATTTTTCTACAACTCCGCTAGATTGACGGATGCAGTGTTTACCTTTAATTAAAACTGTACGATAGGGGTACAGGCGGAGTCCTACTCATGGTTAGAAATAATTCAGAGGTTTGCAAGGAAGCCTAGTACCATAGGTTATCGAAGGAAAGAAAGATTGAACGGAATTCTGCACGGCCTGTTTCAAAGCCGTGGGTTTACACTATAATCAGATGGATTATGACAAAGAATTTGGGAGCGAAAGCAAACTTATAGATAAGGCAAGAATGCCAAAATGATGAGCGACTCGTGATGCCCACACAAACACTCACACAGGCACACACACACACATACATACATACATACATACATACATACATACATACATACATACATACATACATACATACATACATACATACATACATACATACATACATACATACATACATACATGCATACATACATACATACATACATACATACATACATACATACATACATACATACATACATACATACATACATACATACATACATACATACATACATACATACATACATAAACACACGCTCACGCACATACACGCACACATGCACATACCCACTCGCACACGCACATGAAAAGTACGCAGAGATTAGCGGTTGATCTGAAAGCGCGCAGTTTTTTTTTTAATGGTACTTTGTACCCTTCAGACATTATTTTTGTCCTTCTTGATGTATGAGATCACCGTTATCCCAACAAGATTTGACAAAAACAAAAAAAAAATGAAGGTACGTTTCATTACCTACCCATCTTTCGCTAATCATTTTCACAACACTCTTAATCCAGAGCATAATTAGGTATACTGCAGGCCTGCACCCTGACTACATGGTCAGGGTTAGTAGTTAGGAAGTATTCTTACTGGTAGAAATCCTGTGCGGGATGTCAGAGATTCTCGCTTCCCCGCTTACAAAAGAGAAAGGTGGTGGACTTCTTCCTGTCTATGTTTTTTCTTTAATTTTTAGGTCTATTTCATAGCGGCTATCACGATACATATTTCTTTAGCTTTCCCTTGTTCCTTCCGGAAGAAGGAAATAAAAGAAATGTCAGCCGCGAAACTCGTAGTATAGCCTTTAGCGCATGAAAACACAGGAACAGTATAAATGACGAAGGCAAAGTGCGCATAGCTTTGGTGTGTTCAAGCTAGCGCGCCGCTTTACGCTCGCGTGCGCACAATTCGCATAAGCACCGAACTTACAATGTTTGCAGACCAAGCAGAGAGAGAGAGAGAGGACGCATAGAAAGGATGGGAGTTCAAAAAAGATAAAAAGAGAGAGAAAAATAAATACGTACAAAGCAAGAATCTACATGAGTAGACAATCGGTGCGCGAACGGGCGCAGATGTGAGCTCGTTAGACGAACTAATTAATACCTTCGAAATACATTACTAGAACTGAAAGAGCGCGCTCAACAGCACTAGACCGCAAGCGTGGATACAATTACTGCTTATCCCATATCCCCACCAGCGTAAAGCTCGCTTGCTGGAACGCGATGGAGGCATCGCGCACGGTATTTACTGCAGCACGGGACTGGTTATTAACGCCGTTCGGCTTCGCGAGAGCAGAGGGAAGTTGAGGAGGGGGGGGGAGGTAGGGGGGCGAATGCTCTCACGCGTCGGCTATATTAGCCACGCTCGAAGGCCTCCGGGAATCGCCCGTCGCCGGCGCACGGTTTCTCATCGCGTCCGGGCGAAAAGAACGGAGACGGCAAGCGCCTCGTCATCCCTGTCACCTTGAAGCGGCCATAACTCGCTCGTCGAGATCTGAGACAACAATGGCGAACCATCCGCAACCAGGCGCCGTCTCTTCCTCGCACGCCCTTCACCTTATTATCTCTGGAGGGGAGGGGTTGAAGCAGCCCGCGCGGACAATGAGGAGCCGTTGCACTTGCGGCAGCAGGAGATGAAACGACACGTCTTCTTCAGCCGACTTTATCTCGGAGAAGACGGGGCGCCTTTTGATGCCCACTTGGCCGCGCGACAACGCGCGACCAGTGTGCGAAACGAAAGAACACGGGAGCGCCTTCACGGCCTCATGTCGCGGTATGTATTCCCGAGACGAGCCGAGTGTTTTCCGAGACACAAGCGGCGGAACGACACTCGCACAGGGAAAACCGGTGTTGGCGCGATGTTCGCCGGTCGTTCGCGCGGCGACGTCGGCGGTGTATGTCAGTGTGCGCAACCTCGCGAGCTGCGTGTGTTTAAAGTGAACCGCCGCGCATGGGAGAGAGGGAAGGAGATAGCTGGTCTCCTGCGCGGTGGTCAGCAGGTGTGCTCCTCCTTCCCCCTTCGAGCCGCACCAGTGCGTGGCTGGAGTGCCCTTCTTGCTCGCTGTGGGTCGGCGTGAGCTGCCGACCCGACTCCGACCGGGAGTCACCGTCGCTTGCCTCGCACGAGGGGTCAAGGTGAAGCAGGAAACGCGCGTTCTCCGTCCGGCGTGCGCGAGCTCGCTCTAGGTGCTGCCCTCCCCCCTCCTCCCCACCCTACGCACCGCGTCGAAAGGGCTCCACGCTTGTGTTTTATAACTGGGAGATGCACTTGGCGTGCTCCGGCCGGGCGGCTGGCCGCTCCAAACGCTTCGAACGCTGGAAGCCCGACAGTCTTTTGTTTCCGTTTCTTTTTTTGTGCTTTTCTTTTACTTGCGACGGTGCGTGCAATCGTTCGTCGGACACCGTACGATATCGTTGTGCGTGGGAAGAAGATTGCCCTGGTTGCTCTTTCTTTTTTTTTTTCACTATTGCTTGAAAAGTATACCCCCGCTACGGCAGTGCACACAATGCCTTTTGTTCGGTGACAGTTGCGATCGCTTCGGTTGTTTCGATTAGTAAGATATTATTGTTTCCGTTGTTGTAGGACTTGCTGCCAGAGAGGTTCGGGTTCCGGTGCAGTTGGCACGAACTCGCCACGGCCGACCCTTGGCGTATCTTTCATCCGTTCCAATCTGCATCGCTTGATGATATCGTGTTACTTCAGCCGGGTCGCCCCTCGTGGCCGAAACGAATATACTCGCCACAGACAATATACATGCGATGGTTCAGAGTTCTGTCGAACGGGTAGTTCACCCGAGGACTACTAGCTCTTTGTGTCCACATCAGAATTTCGACGTAGCTGAGATTGGTCACGAAATGCGACGCTTTTTCTCGCTGCTGCGCTTCACACGATCGTAGTGATCACAGTGGTGACGTCAACTCCACTGGCGCGTTTACTTCGGGGCTTCCATTGCAAAGTTGGTGATGGTCGAGATGACACTGCTTCAGCCGGGCCGAAAAGCAATGTTTCCACAGCAGCCACCGCAGCGGTGTCTCGGTGGTCACGGTGTTTTTGCAGCTCGCGTTTTGTAGGTCACCGGTTCGATTACCAGCATCAGCGGTAGCTATTCATTGGACTCGAACAGCAAGGGAACGTGCCAAAGAACCCCGGCTGGTCGAAATTACTCCGAGACCCTCCACCATGGTGTCAGTCACAGCCCCAGTGTTATACTTCACGATGTTAAACTCCGCGAATCAAGCAAAATTTCCAAACCAACGTCAAACAGCAGCTACGTAAGCTAGGCTTCATCGAACCAAGTGCGGGTTATATAGCGATATTTCACGAAGGCAAAGGCTATACTTCTGCTCTGATTATTGCAAAAGGAGATGAACTTAGACCTAAAGAAAGAGAGGGAAAGACAGGGAGGTCAGCCAGTGCATGGACCGGCTGGTTACCCTGTGCGGGGGTAAGGGGATAAACGGAAATAAAGGTGATAGAAGCAGAGACAAACCCAAAAGTAAAAAAAGAAAGAAGTAGAGAAATATAGTGCGTGACACTTATCAAAGTCTGTCACTTAGTCCACTTGTCCTCAACAAGCCGCGGAGGAGTGTCTCGAGCAGTGTCCGAGGATTCTCGCTTCCGACAAAGGGCGACTGTCCCGCCCGTCTAACGCGATTTGAAGTTCCTTTTCTAGGCGCACGGAAACGAGGTAATTCACAAAGGAGACGCGCCATCGTCTCCTCACAGCCATATTTTGTCACACATAAGGACGTCGGCCGTTGCGGTGCGAAAAGAATGGGCGTTTGTGAGGCCACAGGCAGCAGAGAAGCGTTTCTTCAGGTCGCGATAACACTGGCCAAAAAGACGCGAGAACGGTCACAACTGGCAACCTCACTGAGAACTTAAGCATTTTTTTTTTGATGCCCTGTAGCGCCCTTCCGAGACACTAACGGCGGCTTTCCTCCTCCTTTCTCTATGTGTATGCGTTTCTGAGAAAGATCACATAGGGCAAGGCTTAGGAGTCTTGCCATTCGCAACAAACAATGGCGCGCACGTTGGCTACAAACTTGTAGCGCGACAGCGACTCCAGAAAAGCAAACTGGTCGCACCGCCTCGTTTAGGGGCTCTGAGCCAAACCTTCCTTACCTCTTTGTAACACTAGCGTTGTGTAAATACAAATGGCGTGCACTTATCAGGACTACAGACAAAAAGCACAATGAAGTTGCTGAATAGATTTTGTTCACGCTAGAGAATCCTCACTGTAAACTTTGCAATTCACAGTGTGCAACTTTTGTATGGTGTTCAATATCCTTTTTACAAATACTCTGCCTTTTCCTGTAAGTGCACCGTGAGTTATCGAATCAAGGTGTTTTGCTGAACAGTGACGGACATTTCAAGTATCCTGTATGAAGCATCTAAGCGATCTCCACTATCAATCCACTCAAAAGTCACCGCTATAATTTTCAACTTTCCTCAAGCCTCCTTTTGGTGCGTAAATTTCAGCGTTACGATTTGGCACGCACTAGTTTTGAACGCCGTAAGATTGTCTTTGAATCATCGTGTATTACTTTTAAGTTCTTCTGTTCAATAGTATCCACTTCCGATACTGCCCGAGTAGGAACAACAGTACTTGAAGAGAAATGAAAAAATAAAAGCACTGTTCTATAGTTTGTTGTATTGTGTACATAAGTACTAGTGCACACAAAAGAAAGAAATAGGAAACAGAAGAAAGAACAAGAGAGGAGACCTGTGTAGAAACAACGCACCTGCAGAGGACGCCAGTCAAGGACGCCAGCCAACCACACTTTTCAGCATTTGACCTAAGAATACTTCATTTCATGAAGAACGTCTTCAAAGAGAGACATTTAGAAATCGAGTCTAGTCAGAAGAAAGAGTAAACATTTACCGATCGTTTTCTCAAAATAATAGTTTTCAGAGTAAGCAATCTGTCGACGTTTCTACAACTTATTTTGCATCCATAAAGTTATAAAATTCAAATTACGAAAAGGTAAATTTCGGAAATTGAGTTCGAAATATCTCGTATTATCACATTTCTTCATTGCTTTCGCACCGTATATTCTTTCTGTTCCTCTCTATCTCTAGTTTTTAATTGAAATAAAATAAAAGAAAGACATGTAGTGGCCCTATAACGGTGATGGCTACAACATTTTGCACAGCAGAAACAACAAAATAAAAAAAATTATAAGTAGTAAGAAAAAGAAAAGAAACAGGGTCATAAGGCCAGAAAGCCACAGCACACAGTCCCGTACACCTACTAACATGTAAATATAAGAGGCAGAAGCAAGTCTCATCATAATGAGTTTGTAAACAAAGTCACGAACACACACAAGCGGCCGCCAAGCAGACTGCGATGAGCATGTAAACAGGTGGGCAATACACGGAGTTAAAACAATGCACGCGCAGAATGTGACAGCCAAAAATGAGTTTCAGCACAGAATTCTTTTCTGCAAGACTGTCTGCGGCATTACGCAAAACTTCCTTCGATTTGCGGTCGGTTTTGTTTGCGTTTTGATTTATGTTTTTTTTTTTTTTCGTAGTACCACCCGATTCCTGGCGATGGGAGGTTGTCTCCACTCCCCCTCTTCCATCGTCTTTGATATGGCGTGTGGTGTACTTGGTCGCGTTTTCCGCGAAGCATATACGCCAGTGTCCTAATAAAATTGTACTTTACGTTACGTTACCTGTAATAGTTAATTAGGTCTAGTTTCAAAACCTCGCTGCCAACGCCGCCCTCCTACTCTCCCGCCTTCGTCTATTTCTTTTTTTTTTTTTTTTTCCCGCAGCAACGTTTACCTGGGCTCGCGAGCGACGCCAGTGCCGCCAGGCACCGAGAGATGGCACCACTACCCGCTGCAACGGCTTATATCCCGGGGACGCGACAATCGATCCTTCCGGCGGCGTCAACAAGACGCGGTTTCGACGAAGCCTCTCTCCTCTTAGCGGCGCGCGTGAGTCTCTTGATCGAGATGGCCGAATTTCGAGATGAAGTAGCGCTAATTGATACCCCGAAATCAAAGGTGCCGGCCAAATGCCGCTCTATGCTACGAATAAAGTTCCGCTGTGTTCCTCTAGGCGTGACACGAAAGTCACACTGGAAGCACACTTTGTTCCCCGCTTAGCTATTTTGCGTTGAAACGAATAGCTCAGGGACGTCGATAAATTGGGCAGTGGAGGCAGTCAAGGGCCCTTAGAGACTGACTCCATCCATTTCATTTCATGGTCAACAACTCTACTACAACTAAGGATGTATGGCACTGATACGAAGGAGGAATTAATTAGGATCAACGCCAAAGCCCCGTCTGACGCGGTATGGGATCAACGTCTCGGCAGGCGGCTTAGCTAAGCGTTAACTAGTTCTCGAGCAGCGCTCCTGAGAAATGCGTTTCTCGTCAACGCGGATAACGGTAAAAGTATAACGGTAAGAGTAAGACGTTTTTTTATCGTTATGTTAACGCATTCTTCTTGTGGAATTTCATTTCCAGAGGTTGTCGCGCACATAGAAAAAGAGAATATCAAAAATAAATCGCTAAATGAAAAAAGATAGGCTCGGCTTCTTCTTTAATTTTAAGTCAGGTTATGTGCGCAGAAAGAACATCCTCCATTCACAAGCATGTGAAGCACCAAGCAAACGTCTACTTCATTGTAAAAGCCGCGCAAAAGGAGCGGCAACACAAGATAGAGAAGCACACTTCAGGCGACGAACTAACAGCCAACATTCGTTGAACGAACTCGCCGAGTTTTACATTCTATTGCAAACGTCTATTAGTCGTCCCAAATTCGACCACTCACATAACGTCACATCACATCACTACAATACTTTAGAGACACCGTTCGAGGGCATCAGGGATGGGTGGTTGAAAAAGGACAGTTGAAATACACGTGTTCATGACGTCACGTGGCCAGCAGTTGCTTCCAGAAATTCAGACGTAGATGTGATTGTCATGAAGAAAGCAATTCCAGTTATTTTCTGTTCGCCATAAAAAGAAAGGAAGCAAGGAAAGGAGCAGAAAAAAGTGCCAGTGCGTACGCGTGGGAAAGCAACCTCAAAGTGGTTACCGGTGCCAGGAGATAGGCTTGATGGAGGGACAATGTAAGACACGTGGTTAAGCTCGCATGCAAAAAACTTCAGATAACGAGAGACGGGCGTCACGGCGATGAAGAGATAGGGCCGACGAGCCAGACCATGATTTTAGCGATAAAATCCATTATATCCTACGTGCATGGTGCATGAGTGAATTTTGTCGCCGATTCTCAGTGAAATCATGTTCGTTGACCAGACGATTAAACGACTACTTCTGACGACTAGTTAGAAAATGTGGTCGTCTTCAATTACTCGGGAAATATAAAAAGAAGCAACTACATTGCTTCGCTTCAGACGCGCTTATAATGCGATAGGTTCTTACGATTTATCAACTTCCGAAAATTTCATTTGAGTGCTGCTTAGAGCATTATACGCGGTAGCCTAGCTTGATAAGCTTACGCGTGTTCGGCGATAGAAATGTCCGAGATATCGAATCAGCGGTCGCAAATGTCGCGAATAAGTTGGCTCGCCTCGTTTTTCAAGAGGCTAGAGAATTTGGTAGGAAAACAACAAATTGTGAGAATTCAAAGCAAGAACACCCTTCGCTTTGTGATCTAAGTGCACTTCGCCGATTAAGCGTTCGTAAAAAGCACGGACTGACGCCTACATTTAGAACCACTCAGTCTAACTGTACAGTGGCGCTCCTCCGAGCTTCGCAAAAAAAAAAAAAGAAAGATAGAAAAAATAAATAAATAAAAAACCTTTTTTTTTCTTTAGATTAGATTCAGAAGGTTCGAGCGAAAAGAGCCGCGGGCACATTTCTGCGCGCACTCTGCGCGATATCAATCTGCATTTCGATGTTAAAGCCCGGCACTCAGTGTCTACCGTCTACTCGGTCACGGCTTTACATCACCGTCCAAAGATACCAAAGGCAAGAGAGAGAGAGAGGTATAAAGAAAGAGAAAGAAAAGCATCACAAAGACGATCCTCCGAGAAACGTCGTCCCAATTACTCAGGGCATTAAAAGTCCATTACTCTCCGCTATCCAGTAAAGAAACAAAACAAAAAAAACAAAAAATACGCAAGTTAAAAAAAAACAAGAAATAAAATTAGAGGATGCCGTATATAGAAATCGCGGTTACTCCTCGCCCTCTCGGTTGTGCGGTTTGGCTAGCGAAATCGCGGCCACATTAAGCAAGGATTGCAATGACCACCGGATCGACGTTTGAAGCGGCTCGAACGCCGCCCCCATATAGGATGCGGCCCAGATCCACAGTACATAAGGAGAGCCCAGAAGCATAAATGAAACGGCCAAGATGGGGGAGCCGGGAACGAGAAATCACCATTCGTGCACACCGGCCAAAGCGTCTTCTCGTTGGGCAGGAACCATAGCGCGGCAGCCTCGAAAAACCGGGGGAAAAAAGGCTCGGGAGAAACGGGTCGGCGTAGGAGGCGCGGTGTCGCCCCCCTCCCCCCCCTTCTGCTTACGAAGCATCCCGCGAAGTGAGCGTCTCTGCGTCGCCGCCGTTTTTGTCCGGTCGCGGCCTATCGAACAGCGTGCCGGCGTTGTTCCCGCGGGCATTGGACGGGACACGAAGTGGGTGTCTGCCTGCCACGGGCTGCGATCTGTTCCTTTTCTTATTTGTTTTTCCCTTCCCGGGCCAGACCGAATCCTTGCTCGGCCGAAACTCGATAAAGCGGGCGCGGCGTCGCGGCGAGGAGGAAGCGAGGAGGAGGCGGGGATGCCTCGAGAGAGCAGCGAGCACGCGAGGTCAGCAATGACCCTCGGCTGCGCGACCACGCTTGCACCACCGGCCACCCCCGCCGCCCCCACACCCCCCGGTATCCCGCGCCATCGCGCGCCGGCGCGATTGTCCATCAAACATCGATTAGCCGAGCGCGCGCGCGCTGCCCAGGGCTCTGCCATGTCTCAGACGCGCCGACGCCGCAAAAAAACTGTACAAGCCGGCAGAGTGCGCGTTCCATCGCCGCAGCGGTGCGCCGCGCTGTCCAGTCGTACCGGAGACCGACGCCGCTACACGCACCTGGAGGCCGGACCGGTCGGCATGCTTTTACGCTGATGCGGCCTCCGGAGTTCGAGCCCGCTGCGCTGTCGGCTTGAGTTATGGAGGAAGTGATGGACGGAAGAACCTCCTTCCCTCCGGAGGCTACTCGCTCGAGATGAATCTCTGCGTGTGTGGGCGAAAAAAATATATAAATAAGTGGATAATTCGGTAACGCCGGCAATAGACGTCCCAAGAGCAGGGCGTCTCTGGAAAGTTTAGCGCGAGACTTCTTTCTTTCTCCTCGTCCGGGGCAGACACGGAACTTCCTTCCGCGCGTGCTCGCATCAATCACGCATATTGCCGAGATTCGGGCTCACTTCGGAGGGCGGCCTGCCCGCTCCGGGGATCGGTAATACCGCTAAGAGCGGCGGTCCCCTCCCCAGGATATACCTCGCGTCCGAATGGATTACTGCTCGCGCGCACGAGGTGTATGCTGTGCACGCACAAGTGCAGCGTTGCCCCCGTTGCAGACTCTTTTCCTCGTTCCGGTGGGGGACGCGTCGTGTCAAAATGTGTTACGTTACAAAGAGCGCAGATTGCTTGAAATTCAATAAAGAGGGGACAACGGGCCATCCCGGAGGGCAGGCGGGAATACTGCCCGAAACGGGGTAGTTGCTCGCGCGCGTGCACACACCGCGTAAAGACGGCCCGAAGAAGGAGCGCACATTTTTTTTTTTTCGCCCGCTTCCTGGTTGTTCCTTTCTCTACGTCATCGCGTTTTCCGGGCTGGGGTCCCGAGGACGAGAGTAACAAACAGCGATGTCAACAACGACATTACGAGTAAGGAAGGCATCGGAGCAGGAGAAGATGCGACGACAGAAATCGCGCAGCAAGAGAAGAAAGCGACGCCCGGCCGAGGGAACGGACATTCCGTCGTCTCCGCACAGCCAGCGGCTTCGCAACTTTTCGGGCCGGTCACGCCAAATCTATTGCGGCCGGGTGCATTGAGCGTAACCGAAACGCGAGAGACGATGACTGCATAGGCCGTCGAGAGAGCGGGCGCTCCAGCGTTTGTCGTTTCTTTCTTTCTTTCTTTTTTTTTTTTTGCCACAGCGTCCAACGCGACAACGTCACCGACGCGGGGTTGCGGCGGCAGCTTGACGCTTCTGGCGCTGACAGTTTGCAAAGGATCGGCGCGAGAAAATGGCGATGAGCCGAGGTTCTACCAAAGCGCCCTTCTCGAACAAAGGCTCTCCTGCACGACTCTCGCGCCAAAGCCTCCTCCCTTTCCCTTTTATCACCGGGTATTATTTATTTTCATTCCCCCCGAGAGGCTGAAAGATGACGCGAGTCGCCAGTCACAGTGACGACTTTCTGCCTGCCGCTGGCAACAGAGCCGCGAGTCGGACACGCCTATTTGAATACGCCGCGACCGGCACGCGTTGGAACGAGCCGACCACTCTGAATGAGGATGATAAAGGGACAGAGGAGGTCAAATGGCCGGGGAGACGAGGCCATTGTGCAAAAGGCCGCCGCTCTCTGTTCACGATTCTCCCCTCCTCCTTGTTCCCGGGAGCTTGGAGCTTTCCTCGGCAGACTCGGCGGTCTCCGCGCTTCGCGCTGGCTCGGATTTCAGGCCGCGGTCCGCGTCTTGCGTGTCCACACTTCGGCTGCTGCAATAGACACGCTTCTGCGAGATAAAGGCTTTCTTCTGCAAAAAGGAGACACTTCTGCGAGAGGAACACGTCGGCAGCGGGAACACAAACTGAGGACCGCCGGTTGGTTCTGCAACGACTCTTCAATTGCATCGTCTTTCTGAAATTTTTCACGGCATGCCTGATACGCGTGCGACAATAAGCGGCTATTGAAAAGCTAAGGCGCGTGGCTTTTATGTAAGGTACCTTCGTTATTTCTTGGCAGAGAACGATAAATTAACTCAAGGAGGCCGAAATAAGCTTGTGAGCCAATGTATCAGAAACTTGCTTCGTGTGGGTGCGTCGTTGCTGTCCCGTTAGGTGTACACAGCATGTCAACATGAGAGGGAAGACCCAATTTGAGCTTAAAGCCTATGATTTTTCTAGCTACTAAAAATATGCACGAGGAGAGGCAGTGAGGGCTGTTATGAGAAAAAAGCTTAGAGAAGAATTCTACAGCATGGCAAGCACAGAGCAAATATGAGGGAGTCAGGTTCTGACAACCTATTGCTGCAATTTCTGCACAAAGTGCTCGCTTTTGCTTTGATTCGAAGGTCGCACGGCTGGTACATCTCTACACAGTCAGTGTAGTAGTTGTCTTTATACAAGGTAAATAGCAGCACCAGAATTGTAAGTACATACAGCGTAATACAATCGGCACAAATACTGTCACCTTTGTCGCAAGTCACTTGTGCGGAAATCCGTATAATTGGTTTATTGCACCAAGAATATCTTCTTGCCGTCAATGTGGCATGAGGTTACCCTGAGGTGTCCGAGCTCACTAACAGGTACAGTTTCAAATAGTTAAAGCACTACCACTGTCAGCACCGAGAAAGTAAAACAGCAAGTAACTATAACGAAAGAACGCCCCCATATATGCAACGCTATTCTGGAGCTTGTGGTCTGCTTACCCCAGCAAGCTGCTTCCGTGTCGTTGAAATGCATCTCTTTCTTTGACGAACTGAACGCCGGTATTTATCTTATCGAATATAAAAGCAGTAAGAACAGACTCAAGCCTAAAATGAGCGGTGGTTCGCGAAAACGCCAAAAAGAGAGAACACCGGTCACACCAAACTGCACACCGCGTATTATCTCTGCCATCTACTATGTCGTAACAGGAGGTTATGTTTGCGTCGGTATCGATATCGGTCGTGCTTTTGATGTGCGAGACCACCACAGAAAAAAGACGAAGCTGACGACGCATCCATCGGCAGAAGAAGCCCGAGCAGCGGCTGAAAAAAAGAAAGAAAGGACGATGAAAGAAAGAGCCAGTCTGATATTGCTGACCTCGTCGGGGAGAAGGGAATAGCTCGATCCCGTGTCTGCTGGCGGAGGTAAAGCATTCGTCTCGTGTCTGCACGGATAGCATTCGTGGATGGGATGCAGCATCGACCACGCAGATACATATTTGACAAGGGGGAGAGGAGAGAGAGAGAGAGAAGGCATGAGACGAAGGAGAGGGAGGGGGGTCTCACGTAGTTTCGAAAGACTTTCAAGCCACGGTGGAGAGAAAGACGATTCTGAATTGAGCTGCTTAGCGTAATGAAAAATTCACGCAAAAACTCCTCTGGGAGTTGTCTAAGTATGCGTAGCAGTATGCCACTTGCTCATCTCCATGCAGCCCGGTGTCATTATCAAAGTTATGAACCCTAATCCGACCAGTATAAACCCTTATTAACACTTATGGGTTGATATCAACCTTATCGGACTACATCCTATCCTTATCTGTCATTACCAACATTATCGGACAGGATGCGACTCTTTTACCAACCCTTATTGGTACTTATTAGCCTTATCAGAATCGCTACGAGGATTATAAGCCCTTATCGATCTTTGGCACCTGGTACGCCCACGTCTAACCATTATCAACCATGATGAGACCCATATAATACTTCATCAATAATTATCAACTCATTGAGTGCTTATAAGAGTGAGTTGCTGACAAGGAAATTTATTCACCCGTAGGCACGCTTGCAACTTTGGTATGAACGAAAAGTACAATATAAGGTACAGCGCATGTAATACATCATATTTGATGTAAACAAAACAGATTAGCAAATGAAATAATAAATGGTGTCTGCATGACACTGGCTTTGCCACACACAACAACAACAACAACAGCAACAAAACTCATTACAGCGTCCACGCAAAAGCATTATTGTCCGCCTCAAATTTATGAAAGGTACCCGGGGCACATACAGATACAGTCTCAACTCAGGCAACAAAATTGAGCATTATTCTGGCTGTAGAAAGACTTTGCCTTGGGAGACGGTTATGTACCGCGTAGACCAGCGGCGAAGAAACCCGGCTTCACCGAGTTTGAACAACTGTTCTTCAAGATGGCCCCATACTATCACCCGGAGTTTTCGCATTCTGGGGTACATTGGTCTATTTGACTGCCGAAATCGTTCTGCGATGTTGCGGAGTGATTTGCGCGACACAAAGCCTCAGGGGTCGGTGGCATTTCGGTCGGTGAAGAAACGCCCCAACGGAATGCGCATCCCGCAACCAGCGAAATGCATCAAGGATGTGGCGTGTTTGACATTAAATTTTCTCAAAATCGGTATTTTCCTTATGTCCACAATGCTCTACATCGGGTCTACATGTGGTTCAAGAGATGGTTTTTATTCAACCGTCACCAAATCTTTCAACAAAGCTTTCACAGAAACTGCTTTCCTTTGACATTTGTACCACCGGTACAGTACATACATATGGTTCATATATATGCATCCTCTGCAAGCGAGGGTGCTTAGCCCAGTAGGTAAGACACTCAGCTTCTGAGCGTGGGGACCTAGGCTCGAAACTCAACACCGCCAACGTTATTCCTTCGAATTACTTTGTTTTATAAATCATTTTCTTTATAGCGCTTCGTCTCACGTGACGGACGGATGGACGGTTTTCCTCGTTGAGTCGGCATAGAAATGCTCCCGCATTTATGTAGGTGTTTCTCCTTATTTCTCCGTGTACTCTCTTCAAAATAAGAAGAATTATCACAAGACTATCTTGCAACTTCTGCACCCCCCCCCCCCCCCCACTATGCATGCAGACTACTTCAAGAGCGCAATGCGTTTGAAACGTGCCCATTGAGAGCAAATGAGAAAGAATTAAATCGATCGCGCACATTGTCAGAACAGCTGTGTGATCAGCTGGATCAAAAAAGTTACTTCCCTCCCGACCCTGTGAAAGGCCCTAACCACAAAGTTCGGTGTTGCATTCCGCACACGTGCTCGACAGCGCAACATGCAAAGGGGCAGGCGAATTCGTTATGCGAAGCTCACAGCCGAGCATTTCATAATAGAGGCGGCGGGCGTGCGTATCAGAGCTCTGTCTTGGTAGCTGCTGTTTGACGGCGGGCCCGTAAAAGCCACAAGTGCGTTGAAACCTGCTCACGTCGAAACCCGAGGCAATGGCCGCGCAAAGTTGATTTATGCGAAGTATGAAGTCCCAGACTCGGCCAGAAAAAAAAGTTTAAAGTGACTTGGTATAGTCAACGTTAAGTAACACTGGCAGCAAGGTGATCGTCGGTCACCCTTTTTTTTACACGTGTTTCTGTACTCGTGGAGTGTAAAACACGGACTGAATGTGTAATCGTGACAGACAGACAGACAGACAGACAGACAGACAGACAGACAGACAGACAGACAGACAGACAGACAGACAGACAGACGGACGGACGGACGGACGGACGGACGGACGGACGGACGGACGGACGGACGGACGGACGGACGGACAGAGTAAGGGTAGTCAATTTTAGAGAATTAATTAGACATAGTTGACCTCATCGTTGACCTCAGCGCTTACCATGTATCTAATTGGTGTCAATTTATTAGGACAGTCGTGATCAGCGTCGCAAGATTTTTTCCCCAAGCACTCTGCCTGGTTCTCTTCTTTCACTCCACGCTGCGTACAGAACACCCCGGTGTATTTAGTATCTCGCTGCGGGAACCCGTGCCTATCACTTCAGCACCACGAGCCAGTCACTGCTCTGTTGCATTTTAATAAACGTCCTCTCCCCCCAAGCCCCTTCCCACCACCACCACCACCAAGAGATACAAAAGGACGAGAAACAACACATTGATACCCGTGACGTGACCCGGGTGTATCGGCGCTGGGATTTGGGCACAAAATACAACTAACTAACTAACTAACTAACTAACTAACTAACTAACTAACTAACTAACTAACTAACTAACTAACTAACTAACTAACTAACTAACTAACTAACTAACTAACTGACTGACTGACTGACTGACTGACTGACTGACTGACTGACTGACTGACTGACTGATTGACTGACTGACTGACTGACTGACTGACTGACTGACTGACTGACTAAATAAATAAATAAATAAGTAAAGAGGGGACTTGCTTTGTTCTTCTAGTGACCGACGCCTCACTGCAAAATTAACGATTCAATTTTATTAGAACAATTCCTCAGGCCAGCCTAGTTCAATGTTTCTCTGGAGAGTCCCTTCAATATTGTTTAGGCCCCTAGGCATTACAATTAATTGTAACAACGTTAGGAGACAGATTTTAAGCCTAGAGCTCCAAATTACAGCAGGGGCACCTGTGCGCCGCTTGCTAAAATGGGAAGAAGCATGTTTCGTGTTAACAAAAATTGATTTTGACAAAATCCACTAATAAGTGTTGTGAGACATCAGAGGTTCTTCCAGCAGGTTTCCTGTTTGATCTTCGCCCGGTGCCGCTTTTCTGGTACTTCTGACTTTTGTAACACTTAATGCGGGAGACAGCGTTTCGTAATTACGTGTAACAATTGTATTGATGGCGAAAAATGAAAAAAAAAAGGAACGTGAAATTTTTTTACCGCAGAAAGAAGCTTTTCTTCTGTAATTCACAATCATATTACTGCTTAGAACAAACTCTCTTAGGCAGCTTTCTCAACTCTGCTGCATGGAGAAAGCCCGGTGTCAAAACAACTTGAAAGGCATGCGGTACTTTTCTGTATGACGTCGGGTGACGTCTTCTGGCTTATGAGCACTCACTTCCACACCGACATTTTCAACGGAAAAGGAAACGGGCTACGGATAGAGCTGTACAACATTTCATTCCGCGATGTGGATTCGGGACCGACAGTCGGCGCTTCAATTTAGTCGTAGCGTATTTTCTCCAAAGTGCTGATGAGCAATTTGCTTTCTGACATGTTAGAAGTGCAAGAGGCGTCTGAACTTTAGCGAAGAGCAAAGCGAATCAGAGGATGGTATCAAAAGTTTGAAATATTTAAAATGGCAGGCACTTCAGTATTGTCAAACCCAAGTTCTGCTCTGGAAGTCATTGCTAAGAGCAATTATGAGAAAGGGCAAGAGAGACAATTGTAGATACAGTTGAATGCGCGTAACCTTTTGCTGCGGCAGGGGTTGGCGTGGGTGGGAAGGGAGGCCGGACATGCTTGTGTCAGAGCAGACGGCCCACAATGGCCGTCTGCTCTGACACGAAAACGCAGACAACCTACGTTGTCTGCAGCTGAAGGGTGTGACCTGCAGGCTGGATATCATCAAACTCAAATTGTTTATGGTAAATGTCGCGCTCGTGTGGATGCCAGCAGTATGGCGAGTCAATCAGCATGATAGTCATGCATGTTTGTGTGCGCGCGTGTCTTTAGTCTGTTTGGAAGTGTGTCATACATTGTCTGGCGTAGCTCCAGCTCAATTTTGTGTTTATTGTAAGGTGAATTGTATAGACTATAACCAACACAGCGTAGTAGCGCAGAAAAGAAGCTCGAGTTTTTAGCACCATTGGGAGGCTCCAAATGGAGGCACCTGTGTTATCTCAAAGTTAGAAAAGAAGCCCAGAAAGCCTTGTACAGGTGCAGTATTGCAGTTCCTGAAGTGGACAGACCTCAGTGATCGGCTGCATAGTTTCGATGTCGACCTCCAAAGAAAGCGACGCCCATACGGTTTTCTCTTCTTTCCTTGTTTCTTGCTTTCCTCTGCTTACTTTAATGTCTTACTCCTTCCCACTTCGAAGGGTAGCATATCGGACGTGCGTCTGATTGATCACCCTGCCTGTCGTTCGTTTCTTTAAAATGTATCTCGTTCTAGATAAGAACCTATTTAAACATTAGTTAATGTTTGAAGGGTGAAAGAACACTAAAGGAACAGCTTGGTTTTACCGCCCCACTACGTTTCTTACCGCACTGACACTGCAACCTGAAGGTTTGCAGTGCTTAAGGTGCGCAAATGTTGACGCGTATTCTTTGCTACCTCTAGTACTGCCAACGACTTGGATGACTGTCCCCGTTGCATTGCTGTATTCAGAAATGCTGTCGCCTGGAAAGTAGTCGCAGTATAAGAGTTTCGTTAAAATAAAAATAGCACACCTTGACACGCCTCTAGGTTATATATAGAACAGCTTTCTTTGACTCTCTTGTCTGTTCGGCTTGTCGGTGATTGGAGGTCGGCGGTCGGACTTTCAGCGCCTTTTTGCGCCGCCACAGAGGATGAGGGTGGCGGGAGATGAGAGCTGTCCTTTCCAGGCGCTCCATCACAGTATCTAAACCTTCGGATACCCCAAAACTTTCGGCGAGAGCCCGTCCTAGGAGGCCCGGCAATTGCTCCCAGGCACAACTGAGTTCTGAGTTCTCAGTTCTTTATTAAACGTATTCTCTTTGACAAGGTACGCAAAAACTGTACGGTACCATAGCCAAAAGGCTAGCACGGGAACAATTTGCAAAATACGCTTGAAAACTGTCAGCACAATAATACAGTGAATAGAGAAATGGCAGTTGAACGCGAGAAGATGCAGAAACATGCCGCACAGTATCAACCGCAAAAAAGACGCAATAAAAAAGAGTCAGCTCTGTTGCTGTTGAAAAAATAGAGAGAAAATTTATTCCTCCGTAAGAACACGAGTAGCAGTGGTATCTATTAATCCACCTCGATGCATCGGATTAAAAGGTATTGTGCACACAGTGCAGTACACTCAACATAAAGGAAGTAGAAGGAATAAACAGAACAGCAAACGGCAGCGTTTGATGACAACTGCAACTGCCAGTTCAAAAACGGAAAACAGCATACGTGCAAAAAGATACTACTCATCAGCCTCGGATTCGTGGATGACTCCAGGTGTGCACACGAGTACATGAGGGGGAGAGAGAGAGGGATATAAGGAAGGCAGGGATGTCAACCAGTCAAGAGTCGGGTTGGCTACCCTACGCAGGGGAAAAGAGAAGAGGAAGAGAGTGAAAGGAGATAGAGAGAGAGGGGTATATATACGTGCACGGACAGTACTAGAGTCAAAGCCGTTCGTGCGAGTAAAAAGTCGTTTCTGAGCCAAGCAGATGTTTCGGACATCACTCAGGCCATAGGAGAATGTTGCCTAGAGAGACTGTTGGGTACTACGTAGACAGCGGCGAAGAAACTCGGCGGCAGCCATTTTAAACAGCGGTTCTTCCGGATGGTACGATAATACCACCCGTAGTTTGCGCACCCTGGGATACACACACCGCTTTATTTGATTGCCAAAATCACCCTGCGATGCTGCGGAAGCAGACGAAACGTAGCTAGAGCTTCAATGCACAATAGTCGCAAGCTGATCTCGTCTCCGTGGCAGGCTGCGTACTTCAAACATTTTTGTAACCAGCGGCCAGAAGGTGCGTGCGTTCAACGCATTCTTTTACTACGTGCCTCTTAGTTTTCCTTAGTGCGTAATGCACGCACTCGTCGTTTTCGCACTTCGCGCTTCTGGAGACCCTCTAACTCTTTGTGGGCGAGGTGCGCATGCGCCGTCAGAGTGACAATGGCGGTGTTGCGGAAGCGCGTGTCCACGCCAACGGCATGAATGCGCCGCGAGCGCCTGTGTAATTGGTATCGCAATAATGATAATAATAATATACTTACAACACCGGGCAAAATGCAGCGTAGAATTCCACCTAGTGATATGCGTTCAGTGCAAAGCAATTTGCTCATATAACAGTGTTGCACGAACCGATTAAACTGATAACCTTGGTATTTTATGCGCACGCATGCGTGGACATGCCACGTGCGTGGCGCTGGCTAACACTCTCAGGACCAGATCTAGTGCATAGAGAGAGAGGTAAATGAGTAAATGATACGTGCGTGTGTGTGTGTGAGAAAGTGTGTAAACACATGCACACTCACATAGATAAAAAAGATCGTGGGGCCGCAACATTCATATGAGGACGGATTACCAGCGAAGATGTTCAGGATGCAACATGGCCTGCATATATTGTGAAATCATACATCTTCTAATATGGCCCCGCACTATACGCCGACACGAGTGCCGCCGCGGTCACCGCACCTCCACCGCCGCAAACGCTGCTGCAGCCGCACCGGCTCCTCCGACGCGCGTGACGTCATAACCACAGAAGCCCACACAACGTGAACAGGCGCCGTCGCCACACTTGTTCCCCCTCTCATTGTCTTCAAACATGATTTAAAACAAATGAAGCGCATGAAGGCCAACTTGCCACACTAAGTGCACTTTCTAATTTATATATATATATATATATATATATATATATATATATATATATATATATATATATATATATATATATATATATATAGATATATATATATATAGCGTCATTTACAACGCCAAAATTATTTGGTTCTATTTGGGCCCGTAATATCAAACTTATTTTTGGAAGATGGCGGAGTGCTTGAAGTGCTTGAGTGCTTGAGTGCTTCACCTCCGCCCCAGGTCGGGGCGGAGGTGAAGGAAAGTCGGTCAATCGGGCAGGCCGGTCCGGTATTTCACTATATCGGGGATCGGCCCACGCATTCCTGCCACCGTGCCATGATACGCAGTTAAGCCGGTGCTAGAGGTACTAGAGCAAGCGGTTTTGCTGTAAAAGAACGCGGCATGCGCAATTGCCCAAGAAAGTGGGCGTCAAGATAGCCGCCATCGTAGCTCAATGATTAGATAATCGCATGCGTGATGAGGAAGATGTGGATTCAGCGCCTAGGGACGGCAAGTTATCTTTTCTTTCGCTTTTATTCTTCTCGGGCTCTATACGTTTCAATGAAATATAACAAGTGAACTTTTTTTCCCGTCATTTCATTGGCTTCCTTATCTGTTGGCCTATCGTAGTTCACGGCTGATAAAAGTCGCACGCCCAGGTTCCCTTTCGCCTCGTTCGTACCATATGCATCGAAAGACAAAATAAATAAAGCGTAAGCGTATTGATATCCCACTCCAATGAGCATGTTACGGCGGAAGTTCGTAGACGAGAAGTCTGCGAAGCTTGTTCCAGGGTCTATGATGAGAAAACTAACGACATACGTTGTTGATGGCGGATATTAAGCTCCAAATAATGAAGCTTTATTGTTACTGACGACGCATATCAAAGAGGCAGACTATCAAGACGGCGAGACTATTGAGGCAGGATACCCCGGGTCATTAGCAGGGCAGAATTGCACCATCGAGTATACAGCGAAGCAAGCAGTACCGGGCTCGCTGCAAAAATTTAGGTGAATGGGGAAAAAAAGAAGTGCGACAATTTTCTTTCTCCCTCTCTTTTTTTATTTATTAGTTGTTTCGTAAGAAACGCAAAGAAAGGAACCAGCGGAGTATGTCGAGGAACAAACCTTTGCGACTCATAAACAACGTAAAGATGGCCTATACACGGAAAACACCATTTCCTCCGTCCTTCCTAATTGCGCGCCCAGCGCCAACGAACGGAGCCGCACTGCACGCACGTCGCCGCCGCTAACGCTCGCCGCACGAACTTGGCCCCCGAATAATGCGTCGAGTTCCGCTCCGGCAGTCGGCGAGATATATTTCGTGCCTCCACAAAGGCGGAAAAGCAAGAGGGGCCCAGATCGGCGCTCTCGCTCTTACTGGAGCACGCGATGCAACGAAGGGAGCCGGAGAAAATTTTACCTTATACTATTTCGAAAAGTTGTGTGCACTGGGATTAGTCGCAGATATTTCGAACCGGGAGCAGTACGCACCCTTCGAGTTCATGCCGGCGTCGTTGTCAAATCGTGAACACGGAGGTGGGGAGGCCATTTCATTATAGTGACGTATCTGGAACCAATGAGTGGGAGTTCAGATTGATGTGGCAGCTTCGCACTTTCACATTTAAAACGATGGGCAACGCGTGTCGAGACGTTGAACGGGACAAAAAAAAAAAAAAAAAGAGCCTGCTTAATGTCAAGGTTGGCTATGTTTTTTTTTTCTATTTTTTGGAAGGGAAAAAGACAGACAGAAACTGAAATTAGGGTCGTCTCAATTGGCCTAAGCGCATATATTTTCTTCAGGAGTCAACAACACGAAATTATCCGCACTCCCTCCCTTCCCTTTCATCGCGCGCCTGCTAACTCAGGTGAACCTGATGCGCGTATAGGCACGTACTCTGCGTGTAGTTCTTACGCAAAGAACGCGTGATCTCCTCCACTACACGCTGCAGAGAAGCAGCTGCAGAGCTTAGTCAGCGGTGTAGTCTCTCTCTCGAGAGAGAGAACGCGCAGTGCCCGTAGTTCATCGTGAGACGAAAAGGGATCATTAGCTCATCGCCATCATCGGAACAGGCAGCCGGAGTACCCGATTTCCACTGGGTAAGCAGCCCTTCCCGGGCGCCAGCATGCAGTTCGGACGCAGGTGCATATAGATCGCACTGTTGCGCTTCTCCCAGCGAAGTGCTTCCACATTCGTCGCCAAGTAATAGAACGAGAGGAGCAGACGGCGCTTTCGGTTTCCGCCATGAATATTTCCTTACCGTCGCCGCCGTCGGTGATAGCGCGTGTCTCCCCCCCTCTCTCCAGGGCTCCGCGAGGGCTACGTTGTCGCTTACGTCCGTGACGGTATAAGCCACGACGCTGCCTGGCACGGCGGGCATGAATAAAGCACGCGCGATTCGCGACACCGCCCGCCGGTGAACGCGTTCGCTCGCTCGCTCGCCCACGCGTTTCGCTCGTGCACGAGGTTCGTCCCACAACCCTCCGCGCTTCGAGAGGCCTGGCGGCCATATTGCGGTGATTAATGGCGCGCATTACTCAAGCGAGCAGTGATTCTGCCTGCGGTTGGGAAACCAGCGAAAACGTCGCCATCTATCAGAGCCGAGAGATTTCGGTATTCCTGAGACGACGTTTCAAGTTGGAGAGGGGCTTACTGCGTGTCTCGTAATCTTCTCATCTTTCGTTTCTTTCGCCTGTTTTTTTTTTTCGTTCTTTCCGCCATTCAAAACCCTTAAGACCGAATGTGTAGCTGTTCGTCGCGCCTCCGTCTGAAGGTCAAGGGCCAAGAAACACTCGCTTCACAGGTTATAAGGCCTCCGTATGTTCTACTGACATTATATATACCGGCCGTTGCAACAGGACACGCTTATCGATGTCGCACACAATACAACAGCCATTTGGCGGATGACGAAACAAAATGTATAAAATTTACCACTCAGATGGCAGCAATGCAATGGCAGTAGGTCATTTCAATGTGTGTAGCCAGTCGCAATTTCTAATATAAGCAAGTCGTCTTTTACAACTGCCTATTAGTCAAAAGTTTTATACTGGGATGCGAAGCAGCTCTGAAGAGGCAACGGCAGACGTAAGAACAACAGCACATGGGGCTAAGTTCCAACTGCTTGGAGATGCGTGCACATGTTCAAGTGGACCTCTTGCGCGTGTTCACCGTAGCACCAGATCGTACCAAAGACGGTCCACGTGAATAAGCATTCAGGAAACCATTTGTTTTACAGATACTCATTACAGATACTCAGATACTAGATGTTTTACAGATACTTTTACAGATACTCAGATACATTAGCTGCTTCGAATAATTCACGTGCTAGCTGTTCTCTAGTTCTCTGTAGGTCTGTCGAAATAGACATGTGTAATTTACCGCTTTTGGTTGTCTCGCTTTTGTGCGTCCTTTTGTGTCTCTTCGTAGCACTACTGAGGACCCCTAGACGACAGACCAAATAGCATAAATTATTGCCTTAGTCAAACATTTTCATGTCATACTTTCGAACGTATATGCGCTTTTGACTAAACCGAACGGCGACAAAACGCATGAGAGGGGACGCTGCACTTTCGCCACCTGAAGTGCAGTCACCAATTGATGTCTACTAGGAATGCTTACCATTTCGTGCGACTGCGTTAAAAATACAACGCTACTACAGTGACACACAGAGCCATTGCTCACAGATACACGGAGCGGTTCAGTACTGTCCTCGACAATTTACGTAGCATGTGATGTTTTAAATACAATTTCCAGTTTCCTTCAGTTTACTCAATAATAACGCAATGCGGAGGATTTGGACAGAAAAAAACATTACACGGAGAACGTTTGACGAGGTTAGTGTGCAGACGTCTTCAAGGTTTCCCTGAATTTCTTCTCCAGGTGGTGCCGTCGCCTTCGATTTGATATGCGTAGATGCGTGTAAGTGCGCATGCTCCCTGTCTATGCACCCGCGCGCACCTCGCTTGTGAAGTTACTGGCACTGTCACGATCGCAGCAGCTAGAGTAACCTCGCTCTTGCTGACCATTTACAAGCTCCCAGCCCGATCCGACGTTTCATTCCAAATGACACAACGCCAGCGGAACACAAACTGGATTTTCACAACCCCCTTTCCAGCTCAGCTTTTCGATTTATGATTTTTTTTAAATAAGTACCACAACGTTCTGTATTATACTCGCTATTGCAAAAGGCGTGTCTTTCGTTTATTTTCCGTTTTTATTCTGTTGCTTTTCCTATAAGGTATAGCTAGAATTCTTTTTGCTATTCAAGCACGTGTTATGAGAACATCTCTATAGATACGCCAGGTTATTGCCAAAGCGCTGCGAGAAAAATTTGTGTGGATAGAAAGAAAGTCACAGATAAAACGCCGATGGAAGGTTACAAAACTTTTCGTGGGAGCCTTCCCAGTTACCATCATCAATTATTTTCTCGACGTGCGTGAGCACTGCGGCAGGTGAGAGAGGCAAGGCAATTACCATATATCAGCGTCTGGTTAGCGTTGAAATGTGTGGCGCCCGTAATAGGTTCACGTTTATGGATCAAGCTCCGAGACACCGTGCTGCTACGAACTCGTTTCTAACTAGCGCAGCCATTTGTAATTCTCGCCGAACAAATATATGCGGAATAAAAACACGTAAATGCACTTTTCTGCACCCGTATACGTGCGCGCGTGCTTCGACAGAAAAAAATGAAGTAGAAATACACGTTAGACGCTCTTTCGCACCGCAACCGGTTGCCTCCATATGTCAGCCTGGAACATCCGCACTACAGCTTAATATGCTCTAGTTAGCAGGCGGTTTCGGTCGACGTCACTGGTCGAAGCTCAGGCATTATTATTGCTTTTTTTATTTACTTGTTATTCATTGGTGGTTGGCTTAACGAGTTTACAATACGTGTGTCATATGCCGTCGGTACAGACGCAAAAGAAGGAAAGCCCTCGAAAGAAATCGGCATAAAGGAAAGCAAGGACTAATTGCGGAAAACAGGGGGTGCGCGATTTACAAATTTTATTTATCTGCTGGAGACGTTTGCCTGGCTATCCGCCTAGCATGCTACTCCACGTTCTGGGTGATAATTATACTTTCATCCCTTAACCACCGTTACGTAGACGTGTGTGCGTGGGCCGGCCGAGCCCTTCAAGCTGTGTATTCTGCTTGTTAACCCGAAAGTGTTTTACGCCGGATTCCAACGAAAATACGACTAATGCGCGTACGTCACGCGATAATCATCACGCAAATCCGCAGAGATGGCGATACTTTGCCGTTTTGTGCTTATCCAATGGTTAGGGAAAGCAGGCACAGAGAAGATAGGAAGGTTTTGATTGAATAAAGAAAATTTGCTCTGGATGACGTATATTTGCAGCAAATGAAGACATTTAGATACGATTCGTTTTGTCACCGAGGAAATTTGTAGAAAACAAGGTCGGTAGCTTGAACGCCTATCAGTGGTAGTGTAAAGCTGTTAGTGTGCTTGGAAGTGTCTTGTAGTCATGCTCAGTCATGCCTGGTGATACTTTTCCGAAGGTGATCTCCGGCAACCGTCACTACTCGGTGGGGCCGCGGCGGCTGATCTTTCGACGTGAGTACGTGCGCCCCCTCGCGTGGTGCCGCCGAAGCTATGACGCAGTAGGCCTTGCCACATGCGCCATTCGCCTTCGCGTCAGATGTTAAAGCTACGACGCCTGGCAGCCTTCGGCATAATGTTCACGCGACACAGCAGCACAATGCACTTGTGCTTGCTATCCCTGTCATTGCTGCGAGCCCTAACTGTGATTAATAAAACAATGGGCACATGTATGGACTTCTATTTGTGAGTGTGCAAAAAAGCTGCCACTCTTTCGTAGAATACACATTCGGTCTTCGTGTTATGACCAATTCCTCTGAAAAGGGATATCAACGAATACATTACCAGCGTAAGTATTTGGCAAGTAATCCAGCCCCGTCACGCGAAAAGTGTAATGCCGTGTATTTGCACGAAAATGCTTAATTTACGAAATTAGGGCATTTAATCGGAAATGTCGATGATTGGTAGATTTACAAGAGAAAAGGAACCATTTAAACCAAAGAATAAAAAAAAGGGAATAGCGATAAGGATGCACAGGGGTCCAAGAAAATGCACGCGGAAGCTTATAGTTTGAGTGGTCCTGCTGAAATTAAGGGGTGGGCCAACTTGAAATTTGGGTGTATGCTTACGCATACTTAAAAAACTCGAGCGGAGTTTCCTCATTCTTTTTCCTTGTCTTCTGCCACATCATTGGAAATAAACGCAAGTCAATAAAATTCAGTACAATGAACAATATGCAAAATTCTTCGAGCGTGCTTTCCCAGACCATTCTCATTAATCAATATCCCCGCGCTCCCTTTAGTAGCACTATTAAAGCTTAGGCCAGCGTTTTGAAAGCTTGGACGATGCGCAGAACAGAGGGCTGCAGAAATGACGTCACCAGCGCACAAGCGGGTATGGTGTCTAAAACGGGGTAGTCATGCCGTGTTTTCAAGTCGGCAATCAGTTCAGACGCATGCAGCCAGGAAGAAGCATAGCCTTCGAGATTCGTTTTCGTCGTTCAGAGGAAACGAACGCTGCAGCGTGGATTTGGACATCACCTGTTACGATTCTAGCCCGAAGTCAGCCATCTTGGTAGGTTGAAACTGGGCGTACGGAGAAGGGCGCACTTGCAAGTTTCGCATATAGCATATCAGTGTAACTCAATACGACACTATACAACTAATTCTACCCAATGCAATTCGATCACATTCAACACTTTGTCAACTTCGTTTTTCTTCCTAGCAGCCTCGGACGGCAACGGCCTTCCCCACAAAGCTGCATCCATCAGTTGTCCATCGATATTCTTGCAAAAGCTAAATGAACTTCAATTACAGTAGACATTAACCCATGACCCCGTACCTTTTGTAATATCTCTACTACGGCAGTTCTTAATGAAACGAACTTGCACTGAACTGAATAAGAAGCGGCCACAATTTCGGTCGGTGCCACATATTAGCGTGAATATGGGTATATATGTCTATATTGCGTAACCGACCAATGCAGATCGCCTATACAGTCCCCGCTACATACGCGCAGTCCTCGACGTTCCTTCACACTGTCAGTCGCCAAAGGCAACAACGAGCCAACGCAAAAGAGACGACGCAATGACCGCGCACGATGCGCCAGGGGATCAAGAACGGCCCGAAATTCAGAGGTCGGAGCTTATCTATACGCGCTCGCACAATCGCCGACACATTCTAGCGCAACAAGCGGGGACGCGAGTGTGGACACAATCCTATACCAGGGTCTCTACGTACTACATCTGCAAAGTGGCGTAGGCTCCCGCTGCTGCCCATTTTACCGCCGCCGCGGTCGTATCTTTGAAAGCTCTTAAAAAGAAATGAACCGTCGCCGGAGATCGCCAAGACTCGCAGTGCTCGCTCCGTTTCCAAGACGAAACAAGAGAAAAGAAAGATGCCGCTGGAAAAAGACATCGGCGATGCGTGCACGCGAAGCACCAACAATGACCGTAAAACGGCTTACTTCGCGCCCAACGGCTATCGCGGGATCGCTGGCCGCCGAGCGCAGTGCTCTGCGCGGGTCAGTGGCCGTATCTGGGTTATCTTTTTAAAGCGCGCCTTGCGGTGTCCTTTATGAAAGTTTTGCGTTGCATCAGCGCTGGAGAGAAAGCCGTTGCTTGCGCAAGCGTCGTCGCCCCCCGCCGTTGTGTGCCCTCAGTTAACGGAGCCTCTTGGGGATGACGCGTTCGAACCCGGCGACGGTGCTGCAATATTTGCCGGCCGTCCCCAGCGAGCCGCAAGGAGAAAGATATCGCCCGACCCCCTAGGCGTTCAATATTTGACCCCTGAATTGGGCGCTCTCAAATGGTTTTCCTGACAAGGCTTTGCCGAAAAAAAAAATTGGTTGCTAATTCTTTGTCCGTGTCGTAATGGAGGAGCGACGACGATTTTTTACGAAAATGTTTGTCGAAGCTGTGGTTACGCTCGTTCAGCCTCTTTTTATTCGTTTCCCAAATCGCCAGTGGTTGCGCATCTCCGCACACACCCCACGATCGTGAGCATAACTAAAAACTAAACAAAAACGAAAAGGAAGGAAGTCGGGTTTAAACAATGAAGATAACGCATGATGAAAGCTTGCGAATAGTATGATAATTAAACAAAATATATGTAAATTATGGGGTTTTCTTCAATAAATTCCAGAACTGCGCGGTGGGTTATAAACTATCTCGTAGCGGAGGGCTTGGGGTTGCATTTTTGTCTGGCCATGAAGTGTGTGTTTCTGTGTATACCTGGCTATGTCGGTATTTAAAGAAATGAGGTGACAGACAGGTAGGCGACTACCGCACGTAATATGGATAATCTAAGGCTGCATGATTGCTTTGTACGAGTTGCCCCCGTGTCTTGCGCAAAGGGAGAGAGGTCCCCTCCCCTACGTGTCCGGGTGGCAACTGTTGGTGTTTTCAGGGGGCGGAAGACCCGCGTGGTGTCGGGTGACGAGTCATGCTGCGTGCCGGTGGGGGGGGAGGGGAGGGGGGCGCTGAGGGGGCGGGGGTGTGGATGCGGAGAACGGATTTGGAGAACCCGGTCTTGTGCGCACTGAGTTGGCATTCCGCCGACGGTCATAATTCTTCGACGTGGACAAACCTTGAGTGGCACTGTGGTGCGTGGTGCTGTGGCACCGGCTCACGAGTTTTTTGCTGGCTAGAGACTCAGCAGAGGTTTGAGATGGCCTAGCAATAAGTTCTGCGTGCCTGGTACTTTTTTGCTGAGGCCGTCACTGACTACGTGGAAATGGGAAAGGGAATCGAAGTTGTAGGAAGAAGGAAAACGGTTTCGTTTTTCAATATGTTTACCTTTAAGAGTGAGCCTATTCC
Source organism: Dermacentor variabilis (assembly GCF_050947875.1). Taxonomy (NCBI): domain Eukaryota; kingdom Metazoa; phylum Arthropoda; class Arachnida; order Ixodida; family Ixodidae; genus Dermacentor; species Dermacentor variabilis. The sequence continues at coordinate 146,691,093 of NC_134572.1, forward strand.
CATAGGTTGTGGTTTAAGAAACGTTTAACTCTCATTGGCAATTGCATCTGTGGGACGGTCCAACGACCCTGCCGCCCCTTTTCTTTCGTCTGTTTTAGGTATAATAATCGACACGATATGCTCTCCTTGAAACTGGGCTGAAATCGGGATTGCTGATAGATGACTGAGGATCTGTACCATGTACGTTAAAATGCGTCTGGGCTCTAACACACACTGAGGCAGTAGAAGAGTGAGACTCTGTTTCTTATTTGCTCAAAGTGTAATTCATTTTTTTTATCTGCCACGCGTCGGAATTGAAACACTCACCAATCTTCGTGTTGATATGGTCTGCCTCGCTCCCTGTCTGCATTCGATCATCGCTGCCGATCATCACACGAGAGATTTCGTGTTCCAGCACAGGAACGAAGAAACAAGAACAAACGATGAACAAAAGTTTACGGATAACTTGACCCCTATGGAATATCCAATGTCAAATTCCAAACGCTCTTCCTCTAGAGTGCGACAAAAAGTTAGCGAAGCCACGCCGCTTGACAACGAGGCAAAGTCATTTCTTTTCCTATTAAAGATTTACCCGTTCTTGTGCTTCAGAAGATACACGAACGCCTTGGACACATGTTTGATACGCTCACACATGGACTACGCCTGAAGGTGGCCCCAGGCAGCTTAGCTCCTAAATAAAATCAAGAAGAGGTCTTCCACTGCTTGGATCCACTTTAGCGCCCCTGATGCGTCTGTGGAACACCTGCTCATAGAGCGGCCGCAACAGGAGTGCCAGCGAGAGGACCTGCGCGACCGCTTGAACCGGCTGGACAGGCATCCTTTATCCGTGGAGATGATGCTGGTCCCTGGCCGTGCCTAGACAAACATGGACGCGCTTTTTCAGCTCTTCGTGATTTTCTCATAGGCAGTGACTACATGCGGTCTCCTTGAAAGACGATTAATTGTGAATTTGCTCAATATCTGACGTCGTGCGAGTTTGTGTGAACTTGCACTGTAATATTGTTGTGCTTTATTCTTCACCGTGTGGGGCTTTTCTTTAATGACATCACTATTCAGGTAGACTGTTTTGGTAAGGCGCGCTGTGACTGGACGCTAGCATGTCTCTGATAACAGCGAGCTCTATATGTAAAGCAGGCAACGCCTGAGATGCGTGATACGCTATAGCTTCGCTATTTTAAAGCGAAAGCTTTACTGGCCGCGAACTTGCGATTTCGCCGTGGCCGTGCTCCGAAGAGGCACATGACGTCACACCGCGTTCCTCGTCGTTGCGTTCGCCTCCGCTCGCTTCGCCGGTTGCGTCGCATGACTGATAACACGTCGCAGGATTGAAAAGGAGAGCTCGCGTACGCCGCAACCACAGTTGAGGCGGCAGTATGGACGGCGACAATTCTGATAAGCAGGAGGAGGCCTGGAATCGACATAGGAATGAGATGAAGAGGAAACGAATCGCCCAGGAAACAGACGAACAGTGCGCCGAACGACTGGCTAAACGCCGCAACATAGCTAGACAACCAGACTAACCTGGACATGCAATCAAGATTAGCCAAGGCTAACCATGCTATGCATTGGCTTTCGGTACGTATATCCTGGCATAGCCGAGCTAAGCCACTGCCAATTTGTTTTTTCTCATTGTTCTTGCGTTTGTTTCGTTTTCTCCTGCATCCCTTAGATCGCTGAAGTTTATTTTTGGTGTTCGGTATAGCCGGTCCTTCGGTGGCCTATTTTCCCACAGTGACATTATTTAAATAAACGGCAGCAACAAATTCCAGGTTTGATTCGGCATTTCTTAAACGCGTAGTCAGAGAACGTTGCTCCAGCAACCGACCCGATCGTAGTTAGGCAATGGAACCCTCGACCTCGCACTCAGCAGCACAACGTTATAGCAACTGAGCGATTGGAGCGGGTCTGCATAAACACGCGCGCGATGCTGAACACTTTCGGGGGAGATAATACGTTCTTTGTTATCTGTTACACGCTCGAAAGAAGTATTGAAAGTATTAGATTGCGAAGGAAGAATGACCTCGCAAGTGACCAGTGACCTCGCGTTTCATCAACAATACCGGATTGTCTTTCAAACGCGGAATGTAACTTCGAGCAAACGTGGACGTCGTTAACCGCCAAAGTGTAAGGTTTGGCTTGACAAGTGATAGGGCTCAATACTGAAGTAATTAACGTTGAATAACCTAGCAGGGCACAAGAACTTTTTTATTGTCGAGTGATAGTGAACCTATTGAAGACGTGAACGAGTACGTTTAGCTAAGCCCCGGTCACTCATTCAGTATGACGTCCTGCTAATGAGCAGGTTGGGTGAGGTTCGAATTCGTATACAGCCGCGGCCGCCGCCGCACTTCGATGCATAGCTGATTGCAAAAAAAAAAAAAAACATGCTTATGTATTTAGATGTAGGCGCCTGCTGAAAGAGCCCCATGTAGTTCAAATTAATCACGAGCTCCTCACTATGACGTCACCCATAACCCACGCGCAGTTTTGTTATACAGAGCCCCATAATTAGGACGTTTAGTCACAGGGGACCATGGTGTTCAGAAGGAAGTTTGAAGACGGATTAAAATGAGATTCTAGCGTATTGTCGCGTTCAGTATGAGCTACAACGCGAAAGCGCTTGGCACAGCAATCGCGAGTTGTAGCGCATTCTGCGTGCGATAGCACGTGACATTCCTTCTCAACTCACTAAGAGGACCTTACCAATACTATTGGTAAGAGAAGTATATTGTGGCGGCAATTTTCGCCAGTACAAACTTACGGGCCGAGACTCGAAAGCTAACAGATAGACACGAGATGAATTCAGTGATCAATGAAGTAAAAAAAATTATAGATATAACATTTACTGACCAAAAGCTAACAGCATGGATTAAAGAGCAAACGCGTATATAACATTCTAAATAGTATTAATATCAAAATGCGCCGCGGAAAGATGCAATCTGTCAGTATTGAATGACGAATCTGTGACATTCATCCGTGAATATCGCTACACCGGTTGCATAGACGTAACATTGTGCTTTAATGATCTTGTTACCGATTCTGGGTGGACAACAGACGCAGAAAGACGTGGAAGCGATCACTTCCCATTTCTTATATCTCATCCGCGTTTAAAAAGTTGTGCGAAACGAAGATACGTGGATATAACAAGCTGGCAGCTCTTTCGTCAACACTTGTCCAGTCGAGTGGATTGTGAAGCTGACGTCGAGAAACTCGCATCAGCGATACAAGAAACAGGGACAATGTGTACGAAACAACACATCATTTGATGGAGAATATGAGCATTTGAGAGCTGTTAACAAGAAGAAGAGCAGAAAGAGATTATCGCCGGAGTGGAAATACAGAAGCGTATGGAGATTTGCAGCGAAATCCACTCAGTCATGCGGAGACGACTACAAAAATTAGGGGAAGAAAAAGATGGCGTGAATTTTGCCATACCTTGTTTCCCCTGACACCAGTTCCACTATTATGAATGACTATTCGTGCATTAAGCGGCCATATTGTTCAAATACAAACATTTCCTGCTTTCACAATAACCAAGGATACTTATCAATTTGTGATTGCTGAGTAATTCTGCAAAGTTATAACTAGAAAAAGCGTATCTACGCTAGTGCTGGGTTTCATTGTTTAGCTGAAATGTTGAAATGGCAAAATTAAAAGTTCTTGCGTGTTTTCAGTCGCAGCATGTACAATTAGACTACGAATTCTCTATGATAGAGCTGAAATTTGTGCTTCCGTCTTATAAGGCAAAGGCTGCTGCAGGTCCAGATTTCATTACATACGGTATGTTGCAAAACGGGAGGACCTAATGGTCGATTGACACTTTTGGATTTACTCAATGACTTGTGGAAAAGGGAGCCTGTCCCTGACTCTTGGAAACGGCACGCGTGATACCTATAATGAAGCGCAAAACACACCTTTCTCTTGAATATTTTCGTCCGGTGAGTCTGACGAGCTGTTTATGCAAAGTCACGGAGAAAATGATTGACACTAGGCTGCAATGGTGGTGCGAGCAAACGGAAGCACTTCCCGATCACACGACCGGATTTCGAAGGCGGCGATGCATCATGGACGCAATTTCGGATATCGTTACCTATGTTGAACACGAACGATCTAGGGGAAATGTGACAATAGCGTTTTTCTAACATTAAACAAGCCTTCGACACAGTCAACCATGCTCATTCGCAGTGTGGCCTGCTAGAACTGTGAGTTTCTGCAAGGGATTTCTGGTAGCTATGCAACATCTAGAATGGCATATCACGATTTATTCCAACAAACGAGGGAAAAAGTAACTCCCATAATCTTATTCAAGGAGTTAAACGAGTATATGACAGAGTCACCGCGCAGATTTCCACCTGCACTGCACTATATATATATATATATATATATATATATATATATATATATATATATATATATATATATATATATATATATATATATATATATATATATATATAGTGAAGTAGACGCGCGTATGAAGCGGCTTATTGACGTTTCGGCCGGCTTTCTTATTCTGATGAAGGTCGGAACCCGGCCGAAACGTCACTAAACCGCTTCATACGCGCATCTACTTCACTGTGAATATTTACCCGGACCCAGAAATGCTTTCTTTACTGATATATATATATATATATATATATACACCTGTACATATGTATAACCGTGGAAGAACAAAATAAACTCAATAATAAATGTTCTTCGCCATCTAGCAGGCATGACATGGAGAGGGTCGGTTTCATCCTTACTAAAAGAACATAATGCACTTATAAAGAAAAAGATAGCATAATCATCACTTGTTCTGCATCGAATCTCCCGCTCATCTGAAGAGAGACTCCAACTATTATTAGTTATAAGCCTTAAAGTATGCTTAGGCGTTCCTCGAGCAACCTCAATTTCCTTAGTAATTGCAGAGTGTTGGGAACTCAGCGCTGACGCCCGTTGCTGCACCTGGGTCGCAAGCCCCAAGGGTAGCGTTGGCCTGGCGGCCTGGGGCACAACTGGAAGCATCCGAAGGTCCCGGCAAAGCATGAGACGACTGGTAACAGAACAACTTGTTTATTCAAGCATAGCATAAGAGCGGGCGGTCAGGTCGACCGAAGTAGAGAGACGGGAGTGCACGTTACTCAACAGAAGAAATCGGAGCCTCCTTTGGCGTCCGGGGGCAGCTGCTTTTATACTCTCGCAGTTGAGGGCAAGAAGGAACGCCCCTAAAGACGCGCACGTGACTGTGCCGCTCGGGCACGTTGGGATGAGAAGGTGGCGCAGCCGTCGTGTCGGCGCCGGTCAGACCTCCACGCTTCACAGTTGGGGGAGCTCCTCTCCCGGCTGCCGCGCTTCGACAAGCGTGGGCACCAACATGCACATGAAGACACGTGGCATTGGAACATGCCTGGACGCGCTTGGCGGGGAGGCGTAGCGGCGGCGCCGAACGGGCCAAAATGTCTGCCGCTTTGAACGAAGCCCCGGCGTCCGTTGCATCCGCGCCGGCTTTACCGCTCGTCGTAGGCGAAACGTAACAGACCGCCCCGCCGGGGGAAGGAGATCCCGATGGTCAGGGGACTGCATCCGCTGTCCGGAGGGATGTCGCTCGATGATGCTCATAACCGAAGTCGGGCGTCCCTCGACGTTTCTTGAGCGCAGCGCACAGAGAAGGCCTCGTTCTCTCGTTCAGGTTCGCACAGGACACTGCAAAGTGACTTCGGGAGAGTTCACATTTTTGTTCTCGTTCCCGGCAAGCGTTAGAACTACGCTGAAACTCAACCGCTCAGTCAGCAAGCACGGCACAACCCTCACTAAGCCCTGCCAGGCTCTTTCCCCTTTTATACCACTGCCTAGTTCCTTACAGAAGTCTAGCAGCACTCAGAACGCGTCCACAAATCGAAAAATGGCACTAGAAAGCATATCATCACTTTCAAACACTACACAAAAGCAATATGTTAAAAATCCTGCCTCAGGAAGAAAAACATCAGTAACAAACAATTTTGAGGCTGATTCCTACGTTAGGGGCTTCGACTTAAGCCATCGGCGTTACCGTTGAGACTCCCCTTTTTGTAACGCACCTCAAAGGAATATTGTTGCAAAGCGAGGCTCCAGCGCAGGAGGCGGCCATTTTTGGGAGAGATGGTCTGCAGCCATTGGAGAGGGCAGTGATCCGTCTCAATGATAAACCTTGAGCCGGCTAGATAGCATGACAATTTCTGAACGGCCCACACGAGACACGCACACTCTTTCTCGGTGGCGCTGTACGCCTGCTCACGACTGGTCAGCTTACGACTAGCATACAGGACGGGGTGTTCTACTTCTCCATTTTCCCGTTGGCACAGTACAACGCCCATGCCTCGCTCACTAGCATCGCACTGAACAATGAACCCTTTTGTATAGTCTGGCGATCGTAGCACAGGCTGGCTTGTTAGGGCACTCTTTAGGGCGCTAAAAGCTCTTTCCTTTGTCTCGTCCCATACGACTGTTTGGGGCTCTGTTTTTCTTAGAGCATCCGTCAGGGGAGCCGCGATATCAGAGTACCTGGGGATGTACCTCTGATAGTAGCCGGCGACACCTAAGAACGACCGAATATCGGTCTTCGTGCGCGGTTGCGGGAAGTCTCGCACAGCGGCCACCTTTATTTCAGAGGGGCGGCGACGACCCTGACCAATCACGTGACCGAGGTAGACAACCTCGGCCTGTGCTAACTGGCACTTGGGAGCCTTGACTGTCAAGCCCGCTTCGCGCACGCGGGTTAGCACTGCCCGCAAGTGTGCCATATGCTCAGACCAGGATGCGGAGAATATCGCTACGTCGACTAAATACGGTAAAGCGAATTCTTGCTGCCCCGCAACACTTTATCCATGAGGCTTGAAAAGCAGTATGGCGCGTTCTTCAAACCAAAACTCAACACTTTAGGACGGAATGTTCCCATTGGTGAAATGAACGCCGCATACCTACTAGCCTCTTCTGTAAGTGGAACCTGCCAATAACCCCTGACAAGATCTAGGGTGGAAATAAACTGAGCGCTACTAACTTTCTCAAGGCGCTCCTCGATGTTAGGGATCGGATAAATTTGATCCTTAGTGATGGAATTAAGCCTGCGGTAGTAGACGCAAGGACGAGGTTCCTTGCCCGGTACCTCAACTAAAATCAAAGGGGAGGTATAATCACTCTCACCTGCCTCAATAACACCGAGCTGTAGCATTTTCTTTACCTCAGCCTCCATAATATCGCTCTGGCGGGGTGACACCCGATACGCCTTGGATCGTACTGGCTCTGGGGAGGTAAGTTCTATGTCATGAGTAAGGACAGAAGTCCTACCAGGCCTCTCAGAGAACAGACCTTGAAACTCTTGTAAGAGCTGGTGTAGTTCGGTTTTCTGCTCAGGCGACAGCGGTGCTTTACTGATAAGGTCACTAATGACTTGACCGGTGTCTTCCCTGTTCGTCACTGAGCCTAGTCCCGGAAGCTCGACCGGAAGCTCTTCAGGAACGTTTACCATCATACACACCACTGCTTCCCTTTGTCTATAAGGTTTGAGCAGATTACAGTGGTAAACTTGCTGTGCTTTCCGCTTTCCTGGCAGACTCACCACGTAGTTAACGTCCGACAGTTTCTGAACAATTCGTGCTGGGCCCTCCCACTGCACGTCCAGTTTGTTGTTTAGCGATGTGCGCAATATCATGACCTCATCGCCCACCTCAAAACGACGGGCCCTGGCTGTCCGATCATAATAAACCTTGGCCCTCTGCTGGGCCTTTGCCATTGCTTCACCTGACAACTCCTGTGCCCTTCTTAAGCGTTCGAGGAGCTTAAGCACGTACTCCACCACGACTGGGTCGTCGCCCCTGCCTCCCCACGATTCTCTAAGCATGCGAAGCGGAGATCGCAGCGAGCGACCGTACACCAGCTCAGCTGGCGAAAACCCCGTAGCTGCATTGCAAACATCACCCCAGGCAGACACAGCTCCCAGTCAGTTTGATGTTCAAAACACAATGCTCTCAACACGCGCTTCATGACGGAGTGGAGCTTCTCAACGGAATTCGACTGTGGGTGGTACACTGAGCTGTGTAACAGCTTTACCCCACACTTTTCGAGAAAAGTTGTCGTCAAAGCGCTAGTAAACACTGTGCCCTGATCTGATTGGATTTCCGCAGGAAAACCAACTCACGCAAATATGGACAGTAGTGCATTGACTATCTCAACTGAGCTGAGTTCTTTAAGCGGCACTGCTTCAGGGAACTTTGTCGCTGGGCAGATCACAGTCAAAATGTGTCTGTACCCCGTGGCTGTTACCGGCAGAGGTCCCACTGTATCAATAACGAGCCGTTTAAAAGGCTCCGTAATGATAGGTACCAATTTCAACGGCGCCCTCGATTTGTCCCCTGGTTTGCCCACCCGCTGACAGGTGTCACATGTCCTCACGAAATGGTCTGCGTCCCGAAAACACCCTGGCCAATAGTACTCTTGCAAGAGACGGTCCTTAGTTTTCTTAACTCCTAGGTGTCCGGACCACGAACCCCCGTGCGACAAGCGCAACAGATCCTGACGGTAGCACTGAGGCACGATCAGCTGATCGAACTCCACTCCCCTGCGGTCTAGATACTTCCGGTACAGGACCCCACCTCTTTCCACAAAGCGAGCATTTTTCTTGGCGATACCTTCCTTGATAATGCAGCGTATGTTTTCTAGGCTGCCATCCTTCTTTTGCTCGGCTACCAAAGCCGACCGGCTGACTTTTAGCAACCTATTAAGTCCGTCTGACGTAGGCGCGATGAGCAAATCTGCAGATAGCTCTTCTAACTTTCCCGCATCGGGAATTTCCTCTCCAGTATCTGGTGCCTTTAACGTTACAGACTCAATTTTATTCAGTTCAGGCGTGCTCTGAATATCAGCTTGCTGCGCGTCTGACCCTTTTTCATTGTTTGACAACGTCGGCCCCGCAACTACCGCCTTTGCAGCGAGCTCCCGAACCTTCGATCTGGTTAAGGCCTGAACGCTAGCCTCACCAAACAAAAGCCCCTTCTCGCGCAGGAGGTGATCGGACCTGTTCGAAAATAGGTACGGGTACTGGGGGGGGGGGGCAGCATAGATGACACTGCGGCCTCCGTCTCAAGCGCTCCGAATGGTCCTTCAATAAGCACTTTTGCTACGGGCAGACACACGCTATGAGCTTCCACGGCTTGCTTGATCCATGCGCACTCGCCCGTGAACATATGGGGTTCTACGTAAGAGGGGTGAACTACATCCATTGTAGCTGCGGAATCGCGAAGCACTCGGCACTCTTTCCCGTTCACGAGGAGGTCTCGCATGTAAGGCTCGAGAAGCTTCATGTTCTCGTCAGTGCTGCATAATGACAAAAACACAACTTTTGGTGTTGTTTCCGGACACTGCGCCGAAAAGTGACCCGGCTTCTGGCACGTATAACAAACGCGCGCTTGCCTCGTCTCGAACCGCTTTCTGCGTTCGGCTTCGGCTGCCGCCGTCTCCTTAGGTTCGGTCGCACTGCTTTCACTCGCATCCGCACTACGTGTGTTCCCCTTTGCTCTCATGGGTGTGAACTTCGGCCTCTCAAACTTCGAGCCAAATTCACCCTTTTGACCGTCCTTAGCTCCGCGAGCCCGACGCGTTACAAACTCCTCGGCTAGCTCGGCGGCTTTAGCCACCGTACAAACGTCTGGCCTATCCGAGACCCAGTACCGCACGTTCTCAGGTAACCGACTATAAAACTGTTCCAGCCCGAAGCACTGCAGAACTTTATCGTGGTCACCAAACGCTTTCTCTTCTTTGAGCCACTCCTGCATGTTTGACATAAGCCTGTACGCAAACTCTGTGTATGACTCACTTCTGCCTTTCTCATTTTCCCGAAACTTCCGACGGAACGCCTCCGCTGACAGCCTGTACTTCTTTAGCAGACTCGATTTCACTTTGTCGAAATCCTCTGCCTCCTCTCTATTCAAGCGAGCGACTACGTCGGCCGCCTCGCCGGGTAACAAAGTGAGCAAGCGCTGTGGCCACGTTTCCCGAGAGAACCCCTGCTTCTCGCACGTTCGCTCAAAGTTAACCAGGAACAAACCAATGTCCTCTCCAAGCTTAAACGGCCGCATCAGGTCAGTCATTTTGAACAATACGCGTTCTCCTGCACCGTGTGCCTGACTTCCATTACGAGCGCGTTCCATCTCTACCTCGAGACGCTTCATTTCCAAAGCGTGGTCGCGCTCTTGTTGCTCTCGCTCTTTCTGTTCTTTACGTTCACGCTCTTCTTTTTCTTTCTGTTCTTTAATTTCGCGCTCCTGTCTTTTTGCCGTCTCCCTCTCCTCAATGGTCTCAAGGCATTCCGACAGCTCGTCATCCTCAGCTTCTAACTCAAGAATAGCCCTTAGCAGTTCAGGTTTTCTGAGTTTGTCCGAGACATCCAGACCCAACTCTCTTGCAAGCTCCAGCAATTTCGGTTTGCGCAACGACTTCAAATCCATGGCTGCTCTGAATGCTGCTTTCTCTACTGCCTATTATTGTCTTGCCGCAAACTAACCCGGCAGCAACGACAACCACAATTACCAGCTCTGTTACTGACACTAACAAAAGCCTGGCAAAACTCAGAAGAAGAAAGTCCCGCACTCACCAAACCTCGCAGCCAAGATTCAGCGCAGTCGTTCCGCTGCAGGCAACCAGTCATCACACAGGGCTCGTTGCACCGCTCCCGGATGGTCGTTGTGCTGCTCAGCATACAGTCAACTGCATCTCTTCGCTGCTGGCCTCCGTTGTCGCGATCTCACCGCTGGCAGACAGTTGTTGGGAACTCAGCGCTGACGCCCGTTGTTGCACCTGGGTCGCAAGCCCCAAGGGTAGCGTTGGCCTGGCGGCCTGGGGCACAACTGGAAGCATCCGAAGGTCCCGGCAAAGCATGAGACGACTGGTAACAGAACAACTTGTTTATTCAAGCATAGCATAAGAGCGGGCGGTCAGGTCGACCGAAGTAGAGAGACGGGAGTGCACGTTACTCAACAGAAGAAATCGGAGCCTCCTTTGGCGTCCGGGGGCAGCTGCTTTTATACTCTCGCAGTTGAGGCCAAGAAGGAACGCCCCTAAAGACGCGCACGTGACTGTGCCGCTCGGGCACGTTGGGATGAGAAGGTGGCGCAGCCGTCGTGCCGGCGCCGCTCGGGCACGTTGGGATGAGAAGGTGGCGCAGCCGTCGTGCCGGCGCCGCTCGGGCACGTTGGGATGAGAAGGTGGCGCAGCCGTCGTGCCGGCGCCGCTCGGGCACGTTGGGATGAGAAGGTGGCGCAGCCGTCGTGCCGGCGCCGCTCGGGCACGTTGGGATGAGAAGGTGGCGCAGCCGTCGTGCCGGCGCCGCTCGGGCACGTTGGGATGAGAAGGTGGCGCAGCCGTCGTGCCGGCGCCGCTCGGGCACGTTGGGATGAGAAGGTGGCGCAGCCGTCGTGCCGGCGCCGCTCGGGCACGTTGGGATGAGAAGGTGGCGCAGCCGTCGTGCCGGCGCCGCTCGGGCACGTTGGGATGAGAAGGTGGCGCAGCCGTCGTGCCGGCGCCGCTCGGGCACGTTGGGATGAGAAGGTGGCGCAGCCGTCGTGCCGGCGCCGCTCGGGCACGTTGGGATGAGAAGGTGGCGCAGCCGTCGTGCCGGCGCCGCTCGGGCACGTTGGGATGAGAAGGTGGCGCAGCCGTCGTGCCGGCGCCGCTCGGGCACGTTGGGATGAGAAGGTGGCGCAGCCGTCGTGCCGGCGCCGCTCGGGCACGTTGGGATGAGAAGGTGGCGCAGCCGTCGTGCCGGCGCCGCTCGGGCACGTTGGGATGAGAAGGTGGCGCAGCCGTCGTGCCGGCGCCGCTCGGGCACGTTGGGATGAGAAGGTGGCGCAGCCGTCGTGCCGGCGCCGCTCGGGCACGTTGGGATGAGAAGGTGGCGCAGCCGTCGTGCCGGCGCCGCTCGGGAACGTTGGGATGAGAAGGTGGCGCAGCCGTCGTGCCGGCGCCGGTCAGACCTCCACGCTTCACAGTTGGGGGAGCTCCTCTCCCGGCTGCCGCGCTTCGACAAGCGTGGGCACCAACATGCACATGAAGACACGTGGCATTGGAACATGCCTGGACGCGCTTGGCGGGGAGGCGTAGCGGCGGCGCCGAACGGGCCAAAATGTCTGCCGCTTTGAACGAAGCCCCGGCGTCCGTTGCATCCGCGCCGGCTTTACCGCGCGTCGTAGGCGAAACGTAACAAGAGGCACATCATCCTCCATTTCCTATTATAAGAACGGTTTAAAACTGTTGACACTACTTTCGCGTTTCAGTGCAGCACAAAAGGCACCCACTAATTGCACTAATTGAGAGACACAGGCGAACTTCAATTCGGGGATTCAGGTGCACAAAGATCTACTATAACATCACGAATATTGGTTTTCAGATATCTCCTACTCTCCACGGCGACTCGTCGCTCCAAAAATTGAACTTTCGTTTTAGGGAAACATTCGCAAACGAGATATGTTTATGCTAGCAGCACAACAATTGGCTTTACACCTGATATGCTTTCGATACCCTGGCTATGTTCAAGCGTACGCAGATGGTTGTTGCCGAACAAATTCTTCTACAGCTCTTTGTCATTCCAGTATGGAACCAAATACAAACGTTTAAACTATCTCACACGACGTCATCAACAACAGAGCCTTCTGCAATATTCTCTTTGTTGCGACACATAATTCAATGCAAAAAGAAGAACAATGGGTCATCCTTTGTGGCTCGCAGACAGTTTTGTCTTCACTTCATAGTGACATCAGCAATTCGCAAAACATAGCATTAGTTTACGAGACACTAAAGGAACTCACAAAAGCAAGCGAAGAAAATCGCACAGTAACGTTCCAATGGATACCTGGCCGCTGCAATCTCCTTGGGAATGTTGCAGCAGACAACGCAGTTGGAAAAGCGCATGTTAATAACGCCACATACGGTCGCCCGCTAACGCAAGACAAATTGCGGCCCATACTAAGACAGATCTCAGCCCGTGGTTGCAAAGCGACATAATTTGATCAGAACTCGAAATCTTCAGATTTACTTCGCACTGACCCATCGCTTCAATGTTAAATCCCACCCACATTCACCGTGCGCGGCTCGGTAGCCTCTACACAAAACACCTTCTACATAAAATTTCTAGAGCTTATAGCGCGGAATGCACTTGTGGCCACGCCGATGAAGATGTATAGCATCTTTTGCTACAATGTCCGTGACATGGCCCTCACAGACAATGCTTAGCACGTCATTTATTGGCATTAGATCACAGGCCCTTCAGCCTCAGGAAGATCTTATGTCCTTGGACAACATACACATTGCAAATGCGAGCGTTGCTGGCCCTTCAAAGATTTCTAGAAGCGAGCAATATTCTCGGACACTATTGAGTAGAGTGCTTGAATGTTATAAACACATTCTATGTTTTTCTTTTTACCCGACTTTGGCCAATTCAATGCCTGGTTTTATGTACCTTCATGTGAGTTTAATCCGTGATTTCTTAGCTGCCCTGATTTTAGTCTAGTGATGTGACCGGACTTTGTGTTTACTTTAGTACACATATGTGACTGGACTTTGTGTTGCTGCGTATGTGAGTTGAATTTAAGCTTTAGTGTGGCATTAGTGTACATGTGTGACTGGAGTGTGTGTTTTTATGATTTGGAGTTCACTTTCAGCTATTGCGTCATTAGCGTACTTATGTGGCCGGAATTTGTGTCATTATCATTTCATTATTTTTATTATGTTTTATTCTTTTTTTTTACATCCATATGTGAAAAGGTGTAGCCGGCACCAAATAGTGGTGGCAACACCTCCTATATGCCATATAATAAAAGAATATACCAAAATGTCACGTTGGACGCATCATGCCGGTGGGTAGTAGAACTGCCGAGTGTGGAGCCAAGGTACGAAAAACAAAACTGAGGACGGCGGATTATCAAGTGCATGGTGAAACGAGATTAGCAAATTTGTAGGTTACAGTACATGATGGAGTGGTCTGACGCAAAAAACAAAAAACAAAAAAAAAACGGGCTAGTTGGACATTTCGCGGCGAGGCCCCCAATTATCCTAGCTACAACAAAGTGCATTAGTACGCTAGTAACAATAATGAGAAGCAGGACAATGCCGCAGTTGCTCTACGTCACCTCTGAACGGGAGATGGCTGCAGCAGGGCACATCTTAACTGAATTGCGAGGTCACGCAGTTGACTGTGAAGTCGCAGCCGAGTGCAGAAACAAAGCGCCAAAGAATAATGCGGCGTTTAGTACGAGCCTCGCTGCTTAGCTCAGCCCGATTCAGCTTCCAACGATGACGCTTGGGCGAGTTGGTGAAGCATCTCGCCGACAGATGGCGCAAGAAACGTCAACAAACGTAAGAGGCGGACAGGCGCAGAGCGCTAACGATTGTAACCGAAGGATTTCTTTGCGAGTATGGAAAACAAACACAAGAAAAAAAAACACGGAGAAGCAGGAAAAAGAAATGATGACGAAAGGCATATTACCCCTCACGGCCTATACTGTAGACTCGGTCACAAGAATCCCGCCATCGCACGACCAAGCAGGAAAACCAGCAGAACAAAAATGCGTCAATAAGCGTCTTTAATTCTTTTTTTTTCTCGCGTATCTCATGATTAGAGAAGGGAACCTCAGAAAACGTCTTGTGACAATCTGTTTGGTGCTTTAGTACTTCAGTAACATGCACCAACCAGCCTAACAATAAGTTCCGCTTGAAAACCACAGACAAAATGCCTATTTTTGTTTTGTTTATATCCTTGTCGTGCCTATTTAATATACAGGCATGAGCTATGGGCCTAGAAACATTTTAGTGACATCTTTATTGTGCCTTTAAATGTCTATGTTAATGTTGGTGCCTGATTTAGATTTTCAGGACCTAAAAGTGCCTTCCTCCGTGTTTTGCCCTAGCCTCTTCTTGTTTATCACGTTATCACTCGCTGCGGAACTTGGCTGAAGGCAGCCGATTATTAAACAAACACTCGGCCAATCTTAAATGCTGTTTTTACCGGCTTTGTAGCAGACGAGAGTATAGCCGTGAGAAGGGCTCAACCTGCTGTACGGCTTTGTCCCTTAGTGTACTCATGCACTCAGTTCACGTTTTTAGCCGACGTCACCGAGAAACTTGGATACTCGCGCTCAACAATCACCCGAAATGGGGGGGGGGGACTCATTTTGGACATTCAGGAACGGTTCGCATCCACCCGCAAATGGACCGGTGCCTGAGACTTAGTTGGAAAGTTCAATCAGTCGCGGGCAGATTGAACAGACCCCGCGGGCTTTCGCTACTGAAAGAAATGTCAAGGCCTCTGACCAGCAAACAATCTGCAATTCCAAAGGGCATTGGCCCCCTGAACGTTCCGAAGTACAAATATGGGCTGCTATAACTTCAGCGGATGTTGAATGTGTTCGTGTTCTGCATACAAACTAATATACTCAGTGAAGAAAGGTGTATAACATGAAACTCGAAGTTTGAGAGGTGGTGTTTCTTTGGCAATACTTTCCTGACTTTTTCTCGTTGTGTCTAGTCCCACAGAATTTCGGATAAATATTGCAACCTACACAACTTGCCTCGCTCCGTTTTATGGGGAAAATGAAGTCAATTTCAGGAAACCGGGGTTGAGTGGTGTGTGTTAATTAAGAAATCATAATTTATCCTCAGATGCGCGCCGAATTTTGCACATACCTAAAGAACAATTTCTGGCACCCATATATGATTTTTAAATGACAGCTGAAGTGTTTGTTATAGGCGCCTAGAAAGGCATTTTTACTTTGTCTTTCGTTCTTTCTTTTTTTTTGTGCCTAGCATCTGGTATCTTGTCGTGATGCTGTGAGGAAGTGAATATTTTTTTCTGCTGAGGGAAACTGAAAGTGGGCCCTCGTGCATGCTGGCAATCTGCACATATTGTTTCTATCTGCGACAACTCAACAAAGTACTACAGTCGAATAGCATGCTTGACAGTGCTTGCACGGAAGTTTTCGGTGTTTCGTCCACATGTGGCCTCGTTAAGGTTTCTTTAATGTGACGTCGCAACTGCGCGCAAGACCGACTACTTGATCGTGCAACAGTCCTAGACGGTGGCGTCCATGAGTAAAAAATGGACTCGTCTGTAGTGTGACACTGTAACGCGTGTCACACAGAAGGTCGCAACCGCAGTCGCGACAATAGACACTTAGGTGGCCATTCACGGCTTTCGTGCATTCCTAATCTATCGTCCAGACATTTCTACGCAGTCTCTATGTGTGCTATCCCTTCTTTTGAGCATTGTGGTTTTCGCTCTATCCATGGACAATACAGTATTACGAATTTACCTTATTACAGACGTTAGGTCCATTCGATTCGCCTGCACCTTCTGAACTAGTTCACGGGGTGTTGCACTTCGCTATTCGTTAGTTTGACGTAATAGTTCTGCGGAAACCCCCAAGGTGGAGAGAAGTAATTAGTTCAACATTGGTCCAACATGGTGTCAGCAGCCACAAGTCGCCATTCGTCACACTCAATGCAGTTATCTTTGCGGAGCGAGTCCACAGCGTTATTCCCTGCACCCGTTGGAAGTGTAGTGCAGCGTTCGTGCACCAGGTGCGGTGCCAGTTCCGCACGAGCAAGAACTGGTACCGAACTGGCAGGAGCTATAGTTCACCAAGTACAGGGTGAAACGAATGTACCCATGAAAACTGACCAGTATATACCGTGTCAATATAAGCATTCACGCACAAGATGAAAATGCGTGAAGCTTTTTTTCAGAGCGCCGACTCGTTGATCTGCAGATTTGATAAGCCTGTTCTTATGATTCGAGTTTGACAAAGAACACACTTTAAGTGCACGAGTCGGTGCTATCTAAGAGGTGATATATCTTCGGCTCCTATGGACGTCCATCGCCATATCTGGCGGTTATTTAACAACACTAAGATAGAGAACTTATGCGATATGAATAGATATTTATAGGAACGAGCAGTAAAACAGGCCAACAAACAGAGAAAGAATGAGTGAAGGTGTAAAAATAAATAAGAAAAATCGACAACCGCATAGGTTTTAGAAGGCGGTAGGTGGAGATGGGGCTTCCGCGAAACCGAAGCGTTACCAGATAACTGCTGTCTTAGTAAAAACACGTAGCCATGCTTGTCCTATATAGCAATTTACATTTTACAGGAGTGCAGAGATGGCATGGTAGTCAGAGCAAGACTACATCAACAGCGGAATCTCACCGTAATATCGATGCGAAAAAAATACGAAAGGGCACGGACGGGACATACATACATACATACATACATACATAGATACATACATACATACATACATACATACATACATACATACATACATACATACATACATACATACATACATACATACGTTTACATTCGATTGGACAGCTTGCAAACGATTCCTTGTGTAGACTCAGTTCACACGCCATCTCGTAATGTTGTTTTCTCTCTCTGTGTGTGTCTGTCTTGTTTTCAAAAGCGACTGAGAGTTATAGGGGGAAATCCAGAAGAGGGAAGCCGTTCCTGATGCGCCTAAAAGCATTCATAACCCGCGTTGTCAGCGATCGGCAAACTGAGAGCCTCGCGTCTTCAAAAACAGCCGCTCGCCTCGGATGGAAAGCGAATCGCGCGCACACGTCACAAAGAGGGCACACTTGCAGACCTCGGCTCCAAATCTAACGCGCAAAAGAAGAAGCGCAGAGGACACGCGCGAAGAAGTGAAGAAGGGGTCGCAAAATTCGAACAGTTGTATTCAGCGAGCTTCCCGCGAGCGCGCGATGCCATTTCCTCACGTTGCACACTCGAGCGAGCCGCTTCTAAACGGGCCGGGGAACGCGCCAGCCTAAACCGACACTCAATTTCGCCGAGGCGACGCACTATCGAACGGCTCAGAAAGCGCGAAAACCGTCGTCGACAACACCGAACCGAAACCTAGCTGGAGAGGAGGAGTGAGAGCGACACTTTCGAATTTCTTCTAGCGTTTTTATCCGCACAGCTCAAGCGCGCGGATGGCGAAAGCGAATGAATGCTCCAAGCGCCGCCACAAAAAGGACGTTAGCTGCTCAGACTGCGGCGTCGCCATCTCGCACGTCGCCCTGGTCGCGCAGGAGAACGCGCCGCGTTGTGAACCTGCGAGCTTCCGACGCTTTGAAAGAGCGTGGCGACACGGGAGGGCGAGCGTTCACATCTACAGCGAGAAAACAAAGCGGTTTCGGCGCGGAAAGCGAAAAGGGGCGAGGAGGTCGAGTGTTTTCAGTAGATCGTCCAGAGAGAGTGAGTGGGGCGATTCGCAGAGCGATTTCGCCGCGCTCGGTCTCACGCATCCTCTCTCGTTCCCTTTCTCCAGTGCTGCAACAGTGCGAGGAAGAAAACGGCGCGTCAGAAGCACGGGGCAAACAAAACAGCGCCCTGCCGTCGCCGTCGTCCCGGTAGAACAGCCCCGTTGCGTGCCGTGGATCACCAAATTCGCAAGGGGGTCGCCCGGCGCGTCCGAGGGGAGAAAGCGAGCTCATGCGGAAAATTAGATCAGACACCGCCATCTTCATACGTGGACCCCCGAATTCGGGCCGCCGCCGCTGCGCCGCAAAACGTCCCGCGCGGAATGAACAAGAAATAAAGGAGGGTTTGAACTCTGGGCAACAGCGAACGCGCCGGGCTCTTCCTCCGCGCGTCTCTTCCTCCGTTGAATGGCATTGCGTCCTAACGGACGGCCAGGGCACAGACAGCTGAGGGCGAGGGAGAAAGAAACAAAGAACGAAGAGGTGAAAGTGAAACGACAAACGGACAAAAGAAGAAACGTGTTCGCACTGACAAACACGGAGGTGCGTGCGTGTGTGTGTGTGTTTCTGTGCGCGCGCGCGCGAGGTCTCGCTCGCTCGCCACCCTTTTCCCCAAGCCCTCCGATGCTTCCACGCCCGCCGCGCCGTGCTCCCGCAGCAATTTCATAGCCCGTGAATCTGTTTAATGCCCCTCGAGCGGCGCGCATACTGGCGGCGGCCACTTTCTTCGTCACACGAGAAGACGCGCGCCCCAAGGCTCGTTGTTTCTTTGCCCTCCGCCCTGGCGACGAGGCCGCTTTCTCAGGGTGCGCAATATTCTCGCGCGGCGCAAGTGCAGGCGTTTTTTTTTTCTTTTTGCCGCCTTTATTTTTTTTCTTTATTTTTTATTTTCCTTTCGCCTGACGCGCCCAGCCTGCTAGGAAAGGGTGAGCGTCTTTTCGCCGCCTAGACAGCGCTCGGGTCGCCTTCGTTGTCGTCGGCCTGTCTTCTTTGCAGGCGCGCGCCTGCACCGGGGTTCGCTTGCGGGTGCGTGCGACGGGGTCTTCACTTTCAGTCTACCCCTCCCTCCTCCCCGTCCTAATCCCACTCTCATCTCCCCCTCCCTGTTCGTCTTCACGAGCTCGAAGGCACCCTTCTCATTTTTTTTTTTCTTCCCTGACCCAAGAGCATTGTTCGCTGCTCTCTTCTCAGCTGGGAAGTCTCTTCAAGTGTGACGTCGCGCAGATTACGGGCGTTGTGCGCCTGCGATGCTCCGATGTCGAGAGCGAGCAACCGCCTTTTGTGTCCCGCGCGTTACCCTTGCGACCTTCCGTAGTTGCTTCTTTTTGCTCTTACCTAAATCCTGTGCCTCCTACATGTCGGTTTGCCTTCTCTTTTTTTTTCTTTTTTCTTAACTCTGAGGAGGGTTCGCCCAGAACTTGATCTGAAGACAGATGAATGTATAGGGAAACTGCGCCACAAGGCTTGGCTAGGCGGAGTCCAGTGCGGGAAAACATGTACTGGACGAGTACGAGTAACGCTGCCCGTTCGTGCTTCGAGTTTCGCGAGGGTTAATGTCACAGAGAACGGCATTCGATGCTCCGCACTTCGGTTGATTAATCTGCCATGGGCTTGCTCGTTTCCCCTCCAGCTCGCACCAGAAAGTCTTCCACACCGTTTACGGGTTGGCTGAACCCGTAAACCCGTGACAGAGGAACGTTAATGAAGACGTTTTTTTTCTTTTTTTTAGATTAGAAAGCTAACGTGTGCAGCGATGTTACACTTGAGATTGAGAGCAACAAGTGTAGTTGGGCAGTCTATCAGTGGCAGATAAATGGGTGCAAAGGGATGACAAATGGAATCGAGCACTGCAAAGGAGTAGGCATGGTGTGAATATGTTAGGAAATTGGCGGGCGTACGATGGATGCGGTGAAAGAAGAAAGTGATGTGTAATTGGAGACCGCTTGGATGAGGCTCCATCGTGCAGTGGACGTAAAATAACCTGATGATTATTTCTACAATGATGATGAATAGGTAATGTAGGAGTAGTGCACCAGAACAAGACATGTTACTTGCTCAGTTTACCGAAAAATCAATCTGCCGACCGTGTCGTGCTCGTGCGGAATGCCACCAACCCTTCACTTCTCCTTTCCTTGCCCTCCTGGTTGATCCGGAAGCCTTCTTGGCCTGTCGGAGGAGGGCGCTGCAGTACAACGCACGTTGCAATGCAGTGGTCAGTTGTACAGCTATGGGCGGAAGCTAAAATCCCAAACGCGGGACCGAATTCACAAAGCTCTTGGTCACTGTTTGCCGTTGCAGCTTATCATTTCCCAAGTACTGATCGCCATTGGTCGGTGGCTTCTGCTAATGACATGACAGACATCACGACTGGATGGCATTTTCTCGTTCTAACGGGATAACTTTTCCGTAAAGGCGAAGCCCCGGGCCCACGTTCCTGGCAAAAGTTCTTACACTGGAGTTATTCCTATGAGCACATCCCGGCGGACCGCGATGACAGACAGCTAGTGCTGCTGGCCAATGACGAACAGCTCTTACCACCGAAAAGCCCCGCGAATTCGTCCACAGACGCGTAGCTCAAGAGCGGAGAGGGAAAAGAATGATCGGTTTTTCCCAAGAGCACGTTCCGGCCAATCCTGATGCTGGAGATGTCATTACCGAAGGCAGGCAGCTAATAGTTGAGAACACTTACGAACGAAGTGCTTTGTTAATTCGGCCCCAGGTGCATAGCTGCGGAACGCAGCTAAGAAGTAAACGGCTCATATCCATGCGCTTTGGGGCCGCTTTTCTTCTTCTCTTTTGAGCGTTGGGCCGCTTCCAGAAACGAGAGCCAAGTTACCGGATGCACGGTGCACCCGCCGCTGGGGCAAAAACATGGCTCCGTATTTAATCGAGTATCACGCGGCGTAGCCTGCCGCCAGGCTCGGAGCCCCGACATCATCCGTGGCGGCGCGGCCATGACTCGCCTTGAACCGGGTGGTGTGAGACGCACACGCTGCCTCCGCACTTGATGGCGCGTGGCGGCAACCTCCTCGCTCGCCGACGAGTACTACGTGCGCCGGCCGGAAGACAACACGCCCCGCGGCACAAAAGCACAGGTGGCGGCGCGATCGCACCTGGGTTCCCGATGCGATGCGCGTCTTTGCCGCATGGACGGCGCATCACGAATTTTTTTTTTTTTTTCCACCGCCGCGCGCTTACATGCACACAGGCAGGCAGTGACTTCGGCCACTCGATAAGGGGCGGCCGAAGTGCAAATAGCGTCCTGACCGGAAAGGCGGGTCCCTCAATAAGCCGTGCACTCCGCCCCCCCCCCCCCCTCAGCCCTCCTCCCCGATACACCCGCCTTCGCGAAGAGCGTGCGGGCACAATTTATGAGGCACCTGTGTCTGTTGAAGAGTGCTTGCATTCGAAAGGGAGTCTTCCCGTCGTGTGGAGTTGAAATTTGGCATGGTTTGGGTCTTGTGTTCCTGCGCCGTTGTTACTCGACCGATCTATAGATTAGCAGAGATAAAACGCGCGCGCTTTGTTGTAGCTATCGATTATGATTGACAAGGGCAGCGTTATGCGACCATTTAAAGAGAAACGTTGCATCACGGCGTCAGTTGAGTCTCGTGTTTTTTGCCAATACCTTGCCGCCTTTGCTAGTAACATTGTGACGATGGGTCGCGTTCATTTAACAGCTGGAAAGAGTAGTATAAATTTTATTGGTTGTAGGGTTTTTGGGCAAGTTGATGGGGGCTCCAGGGCTCCTGTCCAGGGCTCCACTGGCCTTTGAGGCTCGCTGGACTTGGTCAAGCAGAGTCAGCTGGCTCTCGCGATCCCTGCTTGGAAGGCAGGTCTCCCACTTCCGTCTTCGATATGTTGTCCCCAAAAGGGGAGAATTGATTTCCAGGGGCTGCAATTCGCATTCCCACGCAATGTGGGCGAGGGTTTACCGCTCTCAGCACCGTGCAAGGGCAGGTGTCCGCGTATATTGTGGGGTTTATGTGGCGTTTCCTTTGTAGGTTAGTTTACGCGTTGGTTTGCATTCGACGCCAGTCTCCCGACCGTTCTCTGGTAAGATCCGAATGTGGACAGCTGTATTGTTGTAGTTCTCCTCTTTGGTTTTCCAGGATGTCGCGTGGAGTTATGACAGTTGAACGACGGTAGTTCACGCAGGAGCTCGCGGGGCAGTCGAACCTCCTTCCCTCTTCTTCTCGCTTTCACTAGCACGTTTCAGTATGTACAGCGTCAGGATCACTACGAGTTTTCTCTTACGAACAATTCTAGCTTTTTGCGAATACGGTGCTCTCATCTGGGGCCCCGAATTCGTTCTCAAGGGCTTGCGTTCGTGAGAACGATTTTCCGTCGACCGGCCGGCTTCTCTACTAATATGCCCAACACGTCAGTATAGGCCATCATCGAGTAGTTCTGGCGCAAAAACTTCTTTCTCTCTTGTTTTTCCTTGTTAATTCGCGCACTTGGTGCTCAAGCACTAACGGACAGTCGAAAATGTCAGAATACTACAAACTTGCGCAAAAACGGTAAACAACACACCAAAGTGAAATAACATATCAGAGTGCGTCGAGGAAAGATATCCCAGCGAAGATCGAGAAAGCGGAGCACAATTCAGAGTTAGAAACAGATCGTGTTTCGAGCCGAGCACTTCGTTCGCCAGCGAGACATTTCTCTTTGTTTTTTTTTTTTTTTTTTTGCTACGCCTCTTTAGGAACTAAAGTCACGGCCGGATGCAACAACTAAGCGATACCCATCGAGGAAGGCAAAGTGCTCACAAAGCGGGAGGGCGGGGGAGGCGTTCGCACCCCAACCGTCCAATACGGTCGTACGTGGCTCGAGCCTTCTTCGGTGAGGGCCCCGAATCAAACGAGCGATCGTCCGCCGCCATGCCGAAAAAAAAGGAGAACTCCGAAGCAAGCCGTGATGCGGCGGCGAGCAGCCGCCCCCGGATGAAGCGAGCCATGCACGGAAGCCTGCTGCCGAGCGAACAGCGCCGGGCCGCCCGAGTCGGTCTGCTAACGGGTCCGGAATACTGAGCAGGAGATGAGTTCGATCCATCGACAATCGCGAGACATCCCGGGATGTCTTTCTCTCTCTCGAACGAGAAAGGTAGTGAGGGAGAGGGAGGGGGATGAGGGCTATGAGACAAGAAGAATGCGCTGCCGCGAAACACAAGAGACCCAAGGGCAACAATCCAGAAGACAATACGCGTGCGTGCAAGACCGTTTCCTACGGGCAAGCTTCTTCTATTCCAAAGCAGCTCGCTGACTTCGCTTTCTTGCCTCCCTCTTCTTTTTTTTTTTTCGTCCGCTCCTGCAGCAGCGTGTATAAACCCGACCACTCTCGTATACGCAGCGTCGTCATCGTCGGAGATCGTCGTCTAGCGCGAGAGTGCGCGGCGGCCGCGCGAGAGTGCCTGTATAGCGCTGACGTGTTTTCTTGGCGGCGGAAAAGATCAAGGAACCGAGCGCCACTGCCGCCAACCTTTGCGCCCGGGCGCCGTAGGTTCTCACGTGGAGTCCAAACACGCGATATCATTGCCTTATCCCTATTCCCGGCGCCCCGAGGGCCTCTTCCCTTCTTCCCCTTCGACTTCTTTCTGCAGTCTTCCTCTCGGGCAGGCCTGTTAGCTCGAAAAACAGCGGCCGTCTATTCGGGACACGTCCGGAACAAGTTCAAAGGAAGAAGGCGCCGCGGTTATCGCCGGGAGAGGAGAGGCGCAAAGTAATCAGTCTCTCGCTCTCGTGCGCGCCACTGTTTTATCTTGCCTTCTCGAGTTCGCCTTCCGCTCGTCGAAATGTGTGGCGCTTTCGAAGTTGCCTTCTTCGTCGTCCGGGTAGTCGCAGGCGGCAGTCACTCGCTGTTCGATTCGCCTCCGCACTCTCTCTCCTTCTCTTCCCCCTCTCCATCTTTCTATTCGTTTCTGCCGCTGTCATCCGCTTTAGTGCTGTTTTCTGACGACTTACTTTGCGTTTTGTAAAGAGCCGTGTAGTTTATTGGATGCGAGATAGGGGGTTCTGCGATAGACGAGGTTCCCGAGGCACCCTCACCCGCACGCACGCACGCACGCACGCACGCACACACACACACACACACACACACACACACACACACACACACACACACACACACACACACACACACACACACACACACACACACACACACACAGTTCGATTACGTCTCCGTGTGTAAACGCGAAAAGCTGTCTATAGAGTGTGTTGCAAAGTGACCCCAGCATGGCTATGCATATAGATCGTGCTGCTATTTCGTTCCGTTCCCTTGACTACGCTCCTCGGCGACGTATTTTTGAATTATGCAAACGTGTCATGGTTTAAAAGATTTGAACGTTGGGCTAGTTGGTATACTGACATGGGAACCATCTTGATATAGCATGCAACGGAACGGCACAACAGAAAGGAAGACGAACACAGGTGCAAACTAACAACTGATATTATTGAGATGAGACCTACAGGTATATATAAATAATATTTAAAAAAAATATATATATATATATATATATATATATATATATATATACGAAAGAATGGAACTCATCAAACCACAAATAATTGAACAGGACACGAAAGGTATTTCATTTCTGCATTGTACAGTACAATCGATGTTTAGCTTACAGACTGCTGACCTGTTTTTCTGATGAAAATGCCTCTAACGTTTCACGTGCTTTTTTTTTTCTTTTTTGCTTGCTCTTGCCTAGGATTTTCACGCTACGACAACGTGGTTCACAAGTGCAACAACTGTGGCAGTGGTTCGCGAGATGTGTCCTCCTTATTTGCTAGATTTTCTGCGTGCTACACGAGCTGGTCATTGATGCAGTTTAGAAGAACTTGTTGTTGGGCGAGTTGGTACATATTAGCGAACATTGTTTAACTGCGCTAGCAAACGGACCACAAGGACAGCATGGGACAAGGACGGGCGCAGACTTGCAAATAATGTTAAACTTTATTCCACAAAGACCACATATAAGTACACCCCCGACATACACCACTGCGCGTGCGCGAAAAAAGAGGAGATGAAGGAAAAAAAAAAAACTTGTATATGCAAAACGCAACCTACCTACTCTCGTCAATAAACCTCATCTAACTGTTGTGTATATAAACTGAGGTGTCACTTTGTGTACACAGTCTTGTCCCTTCTTTCTAATATGGTACGCCTCGAGTAGCTCTCTGGCTCGACTATCTCGGCAGCGGCACAAAATCTTTACTTCCTTCATGATCCGCTTTCACGGGCATGCCAAGCAGTGGACAGGCAGGTTCCCATTCGTTTTATTTCTAATTGACAATTCATACTCACGCAAGCGCACATTAACACACCTTCCTGTCTGGCCTATGCAAACTTTGCCGCATGATAGAGGTATCTGATAAACTACTCCAACACTGCAATCTACGTGCGAAATGGAGTGCTTTGTTCCGCACCCTTGGAATTTATCTTTACTTCTTCCTATGCGCGAGCATAGTCCAGCGAGCTTGCCGGGAGCCGAGAACGCTATCTCAACTCCATACCGTTTCACAACCTTTTTTAAAGTTGTGGGAAGTCTTGTGAACATAAGGCACAACTTTACGTTTCTTATGCCTGCGCTCCCTTGCGTCTTCAGTAATATTGCTTTCCGTCTTTATCTTCTTAAGCACTGCCTCCACTGCTGCTGAAATTACTGATTGCGGGAAACCTGCTTCTTCCAACCTTACAATCTGCCTCTCAAAGCTTTCATGTATTTTGTGTGTGCAGGACTTTCTTAAGGCTGATACGATACACTGGGTGGCTATTACCCGCTTTACCGTTTTTGAATGAGCCGAATCGTCGGGCAACAATTTCTTTTGGGATCTTGGGTTATAGTTCCAGCACACATGGTCGTCACAGAAGCTTATAGCGCTGTCTAAAAACTGATATTTAGTTTTTAGACAGCGCTATAAGCTTCTGTGACATCTCTCTCTCTCTCTCTCTCTCTCAGAGAGAGAGAGAGACGAGCACAAGCAAGCCGCGTACACTATAGAGGGGGATGGGGTGCGTTCTTAAAGTATATCGTGAAGGCCCGTAGACCGCAGGAACCGTGGTAACCCGAGTAAGGCGTTCAGCGCGGATCTTTTTTGGGAGCACTGACCTAAAGCTTTTAGTTCTGATAGTGGACGACTGTCCAACTGGTCCAGCACTCTGCACATCACTTGTTTACGTAAAAAAAAAAAAAAAAACACGATTTCATTACGAGGCATGCCGTAGTGAGAGATTCCGTATCAATTTCAACCGCCTGTGGTTATTTTTTGTGCATGTAGGGCTACACGGGCGTTCTTGCATTTCACCCCCATCGAAATGCTGCCGCCACGACCGGGATTCGATCCCGCGCCCTCGAGCTTAGGGATGCGTGGTGCTTGTCGAGTGAAGTACGGCAAATGACAGGTGTATCTACGGGGAAGAATGAAGCACATCCACATACATTTAAGGATTCTGTCCATCTTGCGTCACAGTGGCACATATCCATCCTGGAGGACTGGTCGAAATTGGGAGATGTAATCCCAGTGGCACAAAGTGAATGAATAAATAAGAGAATACGTTAAATATACTGGGCCAGATCGATTATGAAGTCGGTGTACCTTACGGCTAGCGACATTATGCGGTCAGGAATTCCTGCGGAATTTTTTCTTCTTCTTTTTATTGCGCCGAACAGAAGTGCGCTTACTGGCACTACTTTGTCGTTGAACATACATGGGTTATATAAGCCCGTTTGTTGGTACTTGCATTAGGTGAATACGTACATTCGGCGGATACATGCGGTGGATACAGCCTCTGTGTACATCTCCGCCAATGTATCCGCCGAGATACAGACGGACCCAGCAACAGCCATGTCTAATCCGGGACAGTAGGTAAAGGAAGCTCAACTTTCTTTTCGTAAAAAAGGAAGAGGAGAGAAGAGAAAGCGGATTCGGAAAAGTTAAGAGAGCTATGCCGCTGGCATCTCTCTTGATCGATCACGTAATATATACATATAGCAGCGCGAGGGGCTCAATTTAGAGTTCTCCTTGGTGGCGTCCCAAATCTATGCGATGCGATTTCTCCTCTCGCAGTCGCATTTGGAAGGAAGTCATTACTGGCGCCAGAAATGGCGCGCGCACTCGCTCGAACTAACATTCCTTTTTTTTTCTCCCCCTTTCAGGCCATCTATACCGTTAGGTGAAGGCAAGTTCTCTCTTGGATAATTGCATCCGCCGTTACTAAATCGTGGCTTGCCTGCAGCCTGCATTTTGCCATTTCCAGGAATGCGCCGTGAAACACAGCGTCGAGCATCGAATCGAAGAGGCGCGCTTCTTCCCTCCCCCCTTCCCTCTTCCCTTTCCTTTTTTTTCTATGCACCGCGCATGTCATCAAGCACGCGTCGCTCGAGAATGACTTCTAGAGATTATCGAGAAGACGTGAGGATGCGCCCAGGGAGGGAGGACGCACGGAAGAGCACGCCGAGTAAACGAAATCGGAAAGAAAGACAGGAAGGACAGAAAACAACAGCATAAGAACGGGAAATAATGGGCGCGACGCGCGACGCTTTCTTCGTCTCGAGAACCGACAGTTTGGCGGTGTCCTAACGACTGGCGAAACGAAGACTTTCCTTCGGCGCTCCCAGAGTCGAGCTGTGCAATTAAGCGCGCCTAAAGCCCTCCCCAGTTGCGCGGGCCCCCGATGGATCCACGAAACGAGTAAACGCAAGGCGGAGGAGGGGGGGGGGGTGTTCGAACGGGGTCACGGGGATCCCAAAGGAACGTGACCCCCGCCGCTCGGTTGCGTCAAGAGTGAGGCAACGCGCGCGCGCGTGTGCAGGGCGACGCAGGACGTGCAAGCCTTCGCCGAGGTTTCCCTTCACGCAGCCGCTGCCCCTCCTCCAGCCTTGTATGCATGCGCGCAGGCCATACTGCTTATACTACGGGGAGTGGTCGCGTGCGCGGTGTAAGTCGATGAGCGGAGACGCACTTCGGGTATTGCCTCATCGCGTTGAGAGTCGTGCACGACCGAGAGTCACCGCCTTCGGCGCCGGTTAGGTTGGTCTTAGTGTACAGATGGGCCACGTGCTCGAGTCTCGGAGGGCCCCGAGGAACGAACTTGATTTAGAGAGCGACGAGACGAACAAAAGGAAAAAAAAAAGAATGAAATTCTTCTTCTTTTTTTTTTGGAATGGTGGTGTTTGCTGAGACGCGCAGAGCGCCTGATTGAAGAGGTTCAATCGAGTGCACGGACCTCCGTGGTAACGAATTTAAACTATTTCCAGCCCAGTACTTTGTTTGCGAGAGGAAATTCGATTTCTTGCGGATCAGACCCGCGTGATTGCAGATGGCGTAATGTGAACGAGAAAGACAGTTACCACTTGTTTCTGAGCCCCGAAAATCCGTAGTTTATCCCCGTCTCGTCCCCGCTTCAGCCCCGGTTTCATATTCTCTGTTTCGCAGACGAAGCCCACCGGGCTCACCACGGTTGAGTGATGGTTGCGGATGCTGTAAAATAAGTTACTCCCTTTAAACTGAATAAGAGTGCCAATCGATACACAATTCACACCCTTATATTCTTCTTGTATATAGGGGTGTGAGTTACAGATCGATTTACACCTTTATCCTCTTTTGAGGGTGTAACTTATTTTACGATGTAAAATGGCTTGGGCGCGTAACATGCACAAGCCGAGTATTGCTAGAACACCGGTCTTGCAAGGCAACACGTGTGACCACGTACATTAAGACGACGAGCAAAACTAGAGCAAGGTAAAAGCGGAAGCCAACGTTTCGACAAGTGGACTGTGGACGTGTGCTTTCCTCGGCACAGTATATATATGGGTACGGTTCTTCTCAAGGGGAGAGGTGGTAAGGCGGACTCTATGTTATTGCCCCACCCACCCGCCCACCCGCTTTACCACCTCTACCCTCTAGAAGAACCCTGTACCCTATATACTGTGCCGAGGAAAGCATAAGTCGCCTCGAAGAAGACAAGTCCACTTGTAGAAACATTGGCTCCCGCTTTTACCTTCTCGCTCTGCCGCCTTGAATTTCCAATCTCTCGCCTTTCCCTTGTACATTAAACTGCTCAAGCGCCGAACCAGTGCCACCTGTATACTGGGCCAAGAACTTTTGCCATAGGCCACTTCTACACTGAGAGGTCCAAGGTGACACCAAATCAGCTTTTGCGAAGTAAACTTGCTCGTGTCGGTAGTCATACCGCTCCTCGGAGCTATCTTGGTATGCCTGTCTG
Source organism: Dermacentor variabilis (assembly GCF_050947875.1). NCBI lineage: Eukaryota > Metazoa > Arthropoda > Arachnida > Ixodida > Ixodidae > Dermacentor > Dermacentor variabilis. Next base: position 146,720,590 of record NC_134572.1, read on the forward strand.
CCTAGTCGAGCGATTCGACGGGCTTCAGCAGGACACAAACATATTCCTTCATAAGGAGTGTCAGTGATGGAATTAATCGAGGTTTCTGCACGGTGATCGAGCGTAGAGACAGTAGAGAGGACTTTAGTCTGTGGGTTTGTGCTTCGTCTGATTGTAGACGTGGGTGGGTACCCGTACATCCGCGAATAAATTGCTACAGATGAGACACGTTTATTTACAGATGATTTAATGTGAATGAGCGTCCATGAAGACCTACACTGGTGTCTGCTGGTTGTTCGGGTGATTTTATTTATTTATTTATTTACTTATTTATTTATTTTAGTACCCTAAAGTACAGGAAGGCATTACATAGGGGGGTATCATTATGCAATAATGTAAAACAAGGTTACAAATATGAAGGAAAAGAACAAAGTACCATAAGCACAACAGAAATCAAAGCGGGTGTCACCTCACAATCGAAATCACGACTGAGGTATACGTTTTCTACTATACAGTTATTCAATTAATAACAGTCCAGTCACCCTCGCGTCACCATACAAATACCTCGGCGTTCACTTTTTACCTAATCTCTCATGGGTAACCCACATAGAAAAAGTCGCTGCTAAAGCTAACCACACATCAGGTTACTCAAAGCACAAACTCACAGGTGTGCCCACTTCAACTCGGCAATTTGCTTATCAAACACATGTTCGCCCTCAACTTGAATACGCATCTTCCGTTTGGCCACCTCATCAAGAACCACCTGATTCATTCCCTTGAACGCGTACATAATCGGGCCGCTCGTTTTATTGCACGAGACTACAGCCGGATTTCCAGCATAATTAACAGTAAGACATCGTCGTTCCTTCCATCCTTAGAATCTCGCGGAACAATCGCACTTAGTTGCCTCTTCCATAAACTTGTTTATAGTCATGACCCATTTACCGACCGAATCGCACATCCTAGCGCTTGCATAGTCACCTCAGTTTCAAATGTCTTTTGGGAAAAACTACCGCGTTCAACTCGTCAGCCTTGCCACGTGCACTCATTTATTGGAATGGTTTTCCGGACAACACTGCGCACATCTCTGACCGCATTGTCTTTAAAGATAAAATATGCAGGATTTTGTTTTGAAGTGTTTCTTTTTCGTTCCATTTTTCAGTCAATATATTTACTGATCATTACAAAAATTTTTCAAATAACGAAGTACAAACTTCTTCTCTTTGCGCCCAAATTTGTAAAGCCCCCCTCACATAATGCTCCAGTTGGAACCCATGAGGTATCTGAATAAATAAAGATGAAATATCAATTTCATGCACACTGACGGCATTAGTGTTGCTTGATGTGGATTCGATCCCGAAACATGAGCAATATTGTATTAAAGAGTGATACATAAGTAGGGGTAACTGTCTGTTCCGGCAGATCATTCCACTCCTTTACTCTTTACTTGTTTCGACATTAATTCTTGTTGGTGCTTCGATTAAATTCCGACAGCCGTAAGAGTGAATAACATCTAGTAGATCATATTTAATAGAGTTCTCATGAAGGAGGTCAATATTAAAGTCACCAGTGAGTAACACGGGCACTTTCAACAATAAGCTGTGCTCCAGGATCCTTTCAACAACTTGCAAAAAATTATTCACACTACCTGCAGGCGGACGGTACAGGACAGCAAGAAGCAGGCCATCACACTCAACCACAAGTGATTCGCAATCATCGTTAATCATACTGTACTCTGTTAACTCGTTGTACAATACGTCATTGCGAAAATAGATTGCAACGCCACCACCTCTTCGTTTACGTCGCGAAATAGACACACAGCTGTAACCTTCAAGTTCGGGAATAAAATCATTAGAACTGTACCAGGTTTCTGTAAAAGCCAAGACATTGAAACTATAGTGCAGAGAGTCAAGAAGCATGTTAACTTCGTCAAATTTGTTCTTGAGGCTTCTAGCATTCATGTGAAAAACTGAGAAGCATTGCTTGTTATGAACATAGTTGCCCGCATCTACTCGGAACGTTGCTTGACTATAGCATTGGTTGTCTCTTTGGCTAAGTAGTTCTGCCATTTTATATCAGTGTTACTGACATTGTCAGCTTCTATTCTATCTTGGACAAGTCATCTTCTGATTGAATTCTAATTGCGCGTTCCCCATGACGTTTCCTGACGAACAGCTTTCCTTCCTTTATCCATGTAAACATGTAATCCTTTTCAGTTGCCTTTGCTTTCATTAGCCAAAATAGTCGCTTGTTCGTAGCTGTAAGGTTCTCACGCAAACCCACATTTGATTTCTTCTCCCTCAAGACAGCTCTCTTTTTGAGCCATTCTTCCTTAGTAGTTCGAGACTGAAACCTCAGTAGTATTGGCTGTGTCTTTCCTTGTTTCGCTGGAAGTCTATGAACAGCATCGAGTTCCCTTGTAGTTACAGGCTGCAGACCGAGTTCACTAGCAAGGATGTTAACCTTGCTGAGCAAGTCCTCATTCTCGGTGAACCTTATGCCGTGTATTTCCATATTGTGTCGTCGTCCATACTGCTCAAGTTGATTAAGGTCATTTCTGAGTTTTTTCGTTTCTTCACAGTCCCCTGACGCTTCAATGGCGGCAACTCTTTTCTCTAACGTGCCAATTTTGTTTTCCTGAGCTGTCATCTGATCCAGTAGCGTATCATACTTCTCGGAAACAAGTGTCACCAAGGACTCGATGCCATCCACAGTGGCCTTCAGATTCAGTAACAACTCTACATTTTTCTTTATTACGTTTACTTCTAGCAGCTTTTGATTTATGGCAGCTAGCTCATTGAACACATCAGTGATAGAGCGTGCATCTGCTGAGCTGTCAGGATCAATCGTTGCTTTAGGTTTGCAGGCTTCACAGTTCCACCTCTTTTTCCTTTTTCGAGTCATGGTTATTTCGTCCTCCCCCGAACAACTTCCTAAGTGATACCTGCAACCACAACTGACGCATAAAATGGAAGGTGCATCGTCGGAAAAGGTTAGGCTACATGAAGCACACTGAGCAGTATCGGCCATTGCAGAAAATTTGTACACATGCAACACGAACACTCGTGGCAGCAGCAGCAGCAACAGCAGGCGGCAATATCAAGTAGCGGCGGAGGAGGCTCAAGTTGTGGTGTATACTGACCTGCGTTTACAGAAAGAATTCCCCGGTTAGGAACGTAGCCACAGGACTAGCGCCACGCCGCTGCTGCCGCAGAGTGCAAATGCAAATAATAATAATAATAATAATAATAATAATAATAATAATAATAATAATAATAATAATAATAATAATAATAATAATAATAATAATAATAATAATAATAATAATAATAATAATAATCAGCCTGTTTTATGTACACTGCAGGACGAACACCTTTCCCTGCGGTCTCCAGTTGCCCATGTCCTGCGCCAACGCATTCCAACTAACGCCCGCGAATTTCCTCATTTCATCGCTCCACCTAGTCTTCTGTCGTCCTCGATTGCATTTCCCTTCTCTTGGTACCCATTCTGTAACCCTAATGGTCCAACGGTTATCTAACCGGCGCATTAAGTGACCTGCCCAGCTCCATTTGTTTCTATTGATGTCAATTAGAATATTGTCTATACCCATTTGCTCTCTGATCCAAACCGCTCTCTTTCTGTCTCTGAACGTTATGCCCAGCAATCTTCGTTCCATCGCTCTTTGCGCAGGTCCTCAACTTATTTTCAAGCTTCTTTGTCAGTCTCCAAGTCTCTGCCCCATATGACAGCACTGGTAAAATGCACTGATTGTACACCTTCCTTTTCGATGATAATGGTAAGCTTCCAGTCACGAGCTGGCAATGTCTGCCGTATGCGATCCAACCCATTTTTATTCTTCTGTGCCTTCTCCTAATCAGGGTTCCCTGTGATTAATTGACCTAGGTAAACATACTCCTTCACAGACTCTAGAGGCCGACTGGCGATCCTGAATTCTTGTTCCTTTGCCCGGCTATTTGTCATTATCTTTGTCTTCCGCATGTTAACCTTCAACCCTACTCTTACACTCTCTCTCTGCTAAGGTCCTCAATCATTTGTTGTAACTCGTCTGCATTGTTGGTGAATAGAACAATGTCATCGTCAAACCGAATGTTGCTGAGATATTCGCCGTTGATCTTTATGCCTTCCCAGTTCATTAGCTTGAATACTTCTTCCAAGCACGCAGTGAATAGCATTGGAGAGACTGTTTCTCCCGGTCTGCCCCTTTTCTTTATTGGTATCTTCCTGCTTTTCTTGTGTAGAATTAAGGTAGCTGTAGAAGCTGTGTAGATATTTTCCAACATATTTACGTAAACGCTCCTTAATTGCGTAATGCCGCTATGACTGTTGGTATCTCTACTGAATCAAATGTCTTTCCGTAATCTATGAAAGCCATGTAGAGAGGCTTATTATACTCTGAGCATTTCTCGATAACTTGATTAATGACACGGATGTGATTCATTGTAGAGTATCCCTTCCTGAAGCCAGCCTGTTCCCTTTGTTGACTAAAGTCCAGTGTTGCCTTTATTCTTTTGGAGATTATTTTGGTGAATGTTTTATATAAAACTGGGAATAAGCTAATGAGCCTATAATTTTTCAATTCTTTAACGTCTCCCTTTTTGTGGATTAGTATAATGTTTGCATTCTTCCATTTTTCTGGGACCCTTGCAGTCGATAGACACTTCGTATAAAGAGCCGCCAGTTTTCCAAGCATTATGTCTCCTCCATCTTTGATTAAATAGACTGTTATTCCATCTTCTCCTGCCGCTGTCCTTCGTTTTATGTTTTGCTAGGCCCTTCTGACCTCATCGCTAGTTATAGGAGGAGTTTCAGTATCCTGTTAATTCCTGTTTCTAATTGAAGTATTCTGACTCCTCTGGGTACTATATAGGCCAATATAGAATTCTTCCGCTGCTTTTACAATATCTTCGAGATTGCTGATGATATTACCCTGCTTATGTTTCAGCGCATACTTCTTGGTTTGTCCTATGCCAAGTTTCTTTCTCACTGATTTCAGGCTGCAGACATTTTTTATGGCTTCTTCAGTCTTTCTGACGTTAGTTTCGAACGTCACTTATTTTAGCCTTGTTGATCAGTTTTGACAGTTCCGCGAATTATATCTTATCTCTTGAGTTGGACACTCATTTTTTGTCGTTTCTTTATTATGTCCTTTGTTATTTGGGAAAGCTTGCCTACCGGTTGTCTTGGTGCCTTGCCTCCTACTTCAATTCCTGCCTGTTAAGCCAACCTAGTTATGGTTTCATACATTAGCTCTATGCCATCATCATCTCTCTGTTCTAAGACTGCATATTGTTTGCAAGTACCAGCCTGAATTTGTCCGCCTTTACCCTTACTGCCTCTAGGCTGACCTGTTTCTTCTTGACAAATTTTGCTTTTTCGTCATTGGCAGCCGACAAACGGTGCTTTAAAAGACTTATTTTTTTTAAACCTTTATTTGTTATATGCTCTAACAGAACGTTCCACGTTAGATCTAGCGAGAAGTGCTCACCCAAATACTTAAACGATTGTGTTCTTGCGACTATGCTGTCGTTTATCGAATAGGTATTCGCAGGAGTATTAGTGGGCATATAAAACGTAATGAACTTCGTTTTGTCGATGTTGATCTCCATTTTCCACAATATGCACAACTCATGTAAGCAGATATTAGTTTATAAGAGCATTATGCCAAACTGGTCCGTTATTTGTCTGCATATAGCCGTCGGCGAAAAGGCGTATACTAGAAGTTATGCTATTAGCTGTGTCACTAATGTAAATTAAAAAAGATAAGCGGTCCTAATAATGACCCCTTTGGCACTCCCGATATTAGCGCAGTACAGTCAAAAATGTGATTTCTAATCTTAACTTGCTGAAAGCGACTGCGCAGGAATTCTTCGATCCAAAACGTAGTATTATCGTCAAGTTGCAGCTTATGTACCTTGTCATTTAATCTTCTGTGGCGCACCCGATGAAATGCTTTAGAGAAATCAACAAATATGGCATCAATGTAGTGCACAGCAAAAACATTCTGGTTGAGCGATCTGATTGTCCTGAAGTCAAGCGTTCAATGACCGACCGGAGAGACTCGTCCTTTCGCTGCTCAGTAACGATGTAGCGAAAGTCAGAAATGGCCAGAAGGCAAGTGTCGGCATCCTCTTCGCCGTTGTCAGGAGGATCGACGCGATGACGAGACAAGCAGTCGGCGTCCAGATGTGAGCGGCCGGACTTGTACATCACAACGAAAGAATACTCCTGAACTCTGAGTGCCCAGCAACCAAGGCGGCCAGTCGGGTCTTTCAGTGACGATAGCCCGCACAGGGCATGGTGGTCCATGATGACAGAAAATGGGTGGCCAAACAAGTAAGGGCGAAGTTTAGCTGCTGCTCACACCAGTGCGAGGTACTCGCGCTCGGTGATAGAAAAATTGCGTTCTGAAGGTGAGAAGAGACGGCTGGCATAGGCAATGACGCGCTCGACTCCATTTTGCTGTTGGGCTAGGACAGCACCTATGCCCTGCCCATGCTACTGGCGTCTGTGCGAACTTGAGTTGGTGCAGATGGATCAAAGTGGCCTAATATTGGAGATGTTGTTAACAAGCGGATGAGGGTGTCGAAGGCGTCCGCTTGTTGGCGGCCCGAAAAGGACGCCCTGTCCTTCTAGAGAAGGTCAGTCAGTGGCCGGGTGATATCCGCAAAATTTCCAACAAACCGACGAAATTAGAAGCATAAGCCCAGGAAGCTGCGCACATCTTTTCTGAGCAGGGCCCAGGAAAGTTCTTGACTGCGTGAATCTTATCAGGATCAGAATGCATACCGACAGCACTGACAAGATGGCCAAGAACTCCGACTTCGGGTGCCAAAAACGGCACTTAGAAGAGTTAAGTTGAAAGCCAGCCTCTCTAAAGACTTCAAGAATAGCCGCCAAGCGACTGAGGTGGCTGTCAAATGTAGGGGAATATGCAATGCCATCGTCCAGATAACATAAGCAGGTGGACCACTTATATCCCCGAGAAGACAGCCCATTATTCTTTCGAAATTTGCTGGGGCATTATAAAACCCGAATGGCATAACCTTAAAATGGTAAAGGCCGTCCAGTGTAACAAAAGCAGTAATCTCACGGTCGAGTTCATCAACCGAAATCTTCGAATAGTCGGATTGGAGGTCGATTGAAGTATGTCGATCTGTGAAGGCATGGGAGAGTGTCATCAATTCGCGGGAGAGGGTGTGATAATATGTGGTACGCGGGAGTGCGAATCATTAACATATGAAGACAGTGCGCCGTGCGGTGGCGAAGAGGACAGCGACTTTTTGCAAACACCCGCGAGAGAGCCATCATCATCATCGACACCGATTTAGAGCGTCGACAATGGCGTCTCAAAAAGCGTGGCGCGAGAGAGTGTGGCCCGTGGCCCCGTGGCGTGAGCAGTGCGCGAGGTTCGGCGTTCGACGGCAATGAGCTTCCTCGCTATGCCTATAGGAACTATGCCACCCGCGTCACTACGCCACACCCGAGTCAACGCCGTCGGCCGCTGAGAGGCTACCTCGCCCCGCTCTTCCGCTGGGCAACTGGTCCAGGAGGGCTGGTGGTCCTGAACTGGGGTGATCGAGCGTTCGAGTGAGCGGTCACAGGCCTACCCTGACAGCTGTGGACGTGACCCGGTGACTGCGGCCCTGGGCTCCCGAGCGCAAACCCCGCCGGAGGGAAACCGGGCAAGCGGAGGCTCCAGTATATCGACTGTTACGCAGGGCCATCTGGGCCCCGCGAGGCGGTCCTACCCTGCCGTCCGACCCTGTTGTTTAACCCTGCTGTCCGACCCGGCTGTCCGACCCTGCTGGCCGACACTGCTGTCCGACCCCGCTGGCCGAGATCGGTTCCACGAGGTCTCCGACACGACGACACGCGCTTCCGCCTGAACTGTAGGCCGATTACAATTGACCGATACATATATATAGCTGCATGTCGTCTATGCGGTATTTTGGGGAACTGTCGCGTGTGTGTGCCGTTTTCTATGTGTTATGTGCGTCAATACAAGTCTGATGTGTGTTTGTGCTTCTGCGGGCTGCGTCTGCCTCTTTCTGGAGTGATCCTGTACCCAATAACATCACAGAGGGTACACATCCTTTTTCGTCACCTGGTTCAGTTGATGCTGGTCGACACAAAATCACCAGCTGCCATTCTTATTTTTGACCAAGACAACCGGCGATTCCCATTGACTCGAGGGGGTTCAGTTACACTTTTGGTAAGCATCTTGCCTTCTTCAGCTTGGATAACATGGCGTTCTGCGTGAGACACGCAATAAGCTCGACGGCGGATAGAAATAGCACCACCGGTGTCAACCTTATGGGTCACAACGGAAGTATGTCCCAGCGGGCGATCATGAAGGTCAAAGACGTCGCGATAAGACAACAGGACGCGACAAAGATCCGCAGCCTGTTCGGGAAGTAGGTCTTCAGTAATTAATTAATTTATATAACTTTATTCAGTGCCCTGCGATTTGGTGGGGTGGGCCTGGACCCCGCCTAGTTTTCGGCCAAGGGTTGTTGACGCTTGGTGGCTTCCTCAGCTCGCTGGACGGCCCAGAGTTAGTGCTGCAGGTCTGAGCTGAGCAACGCAGACTCCCAGCGCGTGCGGAGGCTGTCGCTGTTTGAGGCTGCACCACCCTCATCCTGTATTATAGCAATCATCTTCGCAAATATACCGGGGTCGGACGCTGCGGAACTGATTGGACAGCAGGTGGCTGCAGACCAGCGCGGAACATCTAATACAAAGATGGCGGAATCGTCGATGGGAGAAGCGTTGCCGAACGATGTGCCTTCCGGGATAACTTGCCTACTTAAACCAAAATTTAAAACAGGAAGAAATACACGGTTATTGGCGGTAGTCACAATGGTATGAGGAACGGCAACTGTGCGTAGCAGGAGAACATTGACATTAGGAGTCGGCACATAGTCATCGTCAGGAAGAGATTGGAAGCACTTCAAAGTGATATACATGACGTGGAGGCTTGAGTCGGCAACCGTACGAAGTCTGCAGAACATAAACGAGGCTCAGCTGCTTTTGGAGCACAGCAGTGAATAGGCAGCTAGAGTTGTAGGAGTCCAGCAGCACAGTCAATCAGTGCTGAATGGCCAGATGAAAAGTCGAGACATAAGATGAAGTCGTGGAAACACCGTTCTAGAACACCAAATAAAATGGTAGTGTTGAAAGCAGCAACAGTTATTCGGGCTTTGCACATTTAAAAGATAATGACCGTTGCTCCATCAGCGACCCGGATAGCACGAGATGCGGCAGGTGTGAAGTCTTCAAGCGGCGACTAAGACGGTTGCTCATCACCGATGTGTGGGCCCCAGTATCAACAAGTTCTGGGACAAATACACCGTAAACATTTACATCCACTATATTGCGTCTGGTCGGCAGAGTGACAGGCTTTGGCGGAGACGTCGACAACGCAGCGTCACCTCCGGGAGCTGCATCTATTAGTTTTCCGAAGGTATGCGCCCAGGTCGGAATGATGGCGACAGGCCACGGGACTGGGGTGACCTGGACGACGGGCGACGACTTTGCGGCGGACGAGACGGGTGACTGCTCGGCGACGGTGATCGACGGCGCCACGCGGTCGTACCGTCAGTGACGCGCAGGTTCGGCGCGGCTTGCGGGTACGTATGGCGAAAACCGCCGTCTGGACGAGGGCTGTTCGAGAACGGCATCGAGCACCAGCGGTTGTGACAGTATCGGGCGAAATGACCAATGCGGCGACAACTGAAGCAAATTAGGTCCGTTGTCCAGTGTTCGCCACTCCGCCACGTTGCGAGGACCTCGAGGGATCCATTGATTTTGAGTACACACGATCGAAGGACGTTCGGTTGGCCGGGAACGGGCCATGGTGCAAACTGACTGCAAGCCGACATGGGTGAGTTCTTGGCGAACAATAGCCTGAACAATGGCAACTAGGAGCGCATGTACCGTTGACAGGTTAGTAGAGAGCCGCGGGACACGTGGCTTCCAGTTCACGGTGCACGATCTTCGTCAGCTGCTCTGAAGGCTGCTGCTGCTGCGAAGGAGAGTCCTCTCGGCCTTCCCAAGAAGATGTTGCAACAGTAGTGGGAAGTTGAGCAAATAACTGATAAACACGACGGCTTTTCACCTGCTCGAAACGCTTAGACTCTGTGATCATGTCAGTAACCGAAGTATAGTTCTTACAAATGAGTAAATTGAAGGCGGCATCGGCGATACCTTTTAAGAAATGCCCGACTTTTCCGGACTCCGGCATCTTAGCGTCGGTCTTGCGGCAGAGTGCCAGCACGTCTTGTATATAGGCGACGTAGCCTTCGGTGGACGCCTGAACTCGTCATGCAAACTCTTTCTTGGCGATGACCTTCTGACCTAGTGGTTTTCTCAAGAGATCTCGCAGCTTCTGCTTGCAAGTATCCCAGTCACGGAGTTCTTCGTTGTTCTGAAACCACACTCGCGCAGTTACTGCCAAGTGAGTGAGTGAGTGAAGAAACTTTGTTATGGATGCCTGCAGAACGGTTAGCCTTCCCCTGTTAGGGAGGCGTCACCGTGACGCGGCCACGAGGTCTTCGCGGCGCGTGGCGCCTCTACTTCGGCCGCGGCCGCACTACTTCCTTTGGTTGACCGCGCCTGCCCCTCTTTTGGAGTGGCAGCCTCCCTCCGGTTTCTCTCGGTCGTTGCCTTTCGAGGGCCGCCGAGATCTGCTAGACGGCCTGGGCTTGGACCTCCTGATCATAGCACCTTGTTGCGGCCTCGAGCCGCGGCGGGATCGTTGCTATCGTTGCAGCTTCGTGCGGATATTTAGCACAGTCCCAAAGGATGTGAACTGCAGTGGCTCTTTCCTTTTGGCACACACAACACAGGTCACTTATATAAACACTTGGACACACGTGCCTCATCAGCACCAGGGTGAATAACGACCCCGTTCGAAGTTGCCGATATAGAACCCCTTCCTTACGGGTCAAGCCCGGATGAGGTGGCGGCATAGTCCTTCGCTCTAGTCTGTACCACTTCACAATCTCGTTGTAGGAAGTCATTTTGTCTTTGGTTTCCAACCACCACGACGGGTCGACCGCAGTAGCAGCGACACGGTTGGTTAGTCCTTGCGCCGCCGCGTTCGCCGTCTCGTTGTGGTTTGCACTGCCGCGATCCGGCACATCACTGCCCATGTGGGCCGGAAACCACTTTATCACTACACACCGATTTTCACTCGCGAGATCGACCGCACGCAACACACGCGGGGCTTCACTACACACCCTTGCTCTGGCGTAATTTCGCACTGCCGTCCTAGAATCACAGAGCACAGTCGTGCACTCGGCGTCGGCGATGGCCAGGGCAATGGCCACCTCCTCGGCTGGATGCGTCCCTCGAGTCCGCACACTCGCCGCTGTTCTCGTTGCGCCGGTCGACGCCCCGACGACTGCAGCGGCGAATGCCTTTCTGTCATGTGTGTACTCTGCCGCGTCCACAAACACGGCACCCCTGTCTTTGGCATGGAGATCGATGAGCGCCTTGGCCTTCGCCGCCCGCCACTCTTTGTGGAACTCAGAGTTCATGTGTCTTGGCACCGGACATACCCGTAGCCGTCTGCTAATTGCGTCCGGTACAGGCACTTCTGTATTTTCGGGTCCCCTTTCCTTTGGCCCCAGGCCTAGGTCACGCAGCATTTGTCTGCCCGTTCTTGTTTCCGATAGCCGCGCGAGCTGAGCGGTCCTCTGCGCCTCGGCGATTTCCTCCAGGGTGTTATGCACTCCCCGGGCCAGGAACTTGTCGGTGCTTGTGGAGTCGAGAAGTCCGAGTGCAGCCTTGTAGGTTTTGCGTATGAGCGCATTGATCTCATTTCGCTCGCACCGCCTCCAGTTGTGGAAAGCAGCAACGTATGTAATGTGGCTTATAGCGAAGGATTCCACTAGCCGGTTGAGGCCTTCTTCCTTCATGTCTGCTGTTCTGTGTGACACCCTCTTGATGAGGCAGATGGCCGTGGTGACTTTGGCCGTGAAACGGTTGACCGTCTCGCCATTGACTCGTTTGTGCTCAATCAGCATCCCCAGCACTCGGATCTTCTCGACAACCGGGATCGTGTGACCGCCGCTCGTGATCTTTATTGTCTCTTGCTCTCTTGCAGGTTCGTTGCCTTTCGTCTTCCTAGCTGCTCTTCTCGGAGGAATCACCAACAGCTCAGACTTGCTTGGGGAGCAGACGAGCCCGGACCCGTCCAGCTGCTCCTCGATAGCGTCAACCGCCTCTTGCAATGTACTCTCGATGTGTCCGTCGCTTCCTCCTGGGACCCAGAGCGTTATGTCGTCGGCATAGATGGTGTGTCGGACCCGCGCGACTTGCGAGAGGCGCTCGGCCACCCCTATCATTACAAGGTTGAAAAGTAATGGCGAGATGACCGAGCCCTGGGGGGTCCCGACACTGCCTAGCTTCTTCTTTTGGAACCGCAGGTCACCGGCGATGATTTCGGTAGTCCGCTCCGTCAAAAAATCCTTGATTTACGCATATGTTCTCTTGCCCATGTTTAGCCGTGACACCTGGGCCAGGATCGCAGAGTGTCTCACTTTGTCAAAAGCGCTCTGCATCTCCAAACCCAAGATGGCTCGCTTGTCTTTCGTGTTGGTAGTGTCATCGAGGATTTTATTTTTCAGTTGTATCATGGCGTCCTGAGTTCCAAGCTTGTTTCGGAACCCGATGAGGGTGTTTGGGTAGAGCCCCGAATCTTACAGGTAACTCTGCCACCTGTTCATGAGTACATGCTCCAACGCTTTGCCCACACAGGACGTAAGCGAGATCAGCCGGAGGTTCTCAATTTTGGGTGGCTTGCCCGGCTTGGGAATCCAGATGGTCTTGGCTGCTTTCCACTGCCGGGGTAGCGACCCGGCTCGCCAGCAAGTGTTGAAGTATACCGTGAGGTTCTCAATGGCCGAATTGTTAAGATTTTTTAGCGCTCTGTTCGTAACGCGGTCGGGACCAGCGGCGGAGTTGCTGTTGAGACGGTGCAGAGCAACCCTTACTTCCCATATTTCAATGTCTCGATCTAGCCACTCATTTGCTTCGCCTAGGTAGTCCGGGTGCGTTTCTGTGGGAGTGACCGGCAGGTACTTGTCGTCGAGGCGTTTCTTCACTTCGTCTTCCCCGTGCTCGGTCAGCGCCCTGTGGATGATCTTGGCCAGGTTGTGGCGCTGGTGAGACTTGGTCGTGGTCGCATCCAAAAGATGCCTCAGCATACTCCACGTCTTGCCGCAGTGCATCTGGCCGTCCGCTGCGTTACAAACCTCATTCCATTGCTGAGCGCATAGCACTCTGCTGTGGGACTCGATCTCGCGGTTGAGTTCGGCGACCTTCTTGCGTAGCTTTTTGTTTGTCCGCTGCGTCTTCCACCTTGACAGGATGGACTGCTTGGCTGCGATGAGGTGGACCAGGCGGCTGTCGACCCTGTGGACACACTCGTGCGTCTCGACTTCCTTGGTGGCCTTTTCTACCTTGTTTACAATCTCGGTGGACCACTCCTCTATGTCTGTAATTTCGGTCTGCTCCTCGGGCAACAATCCTAGAAACGCGTTCCAATCAGTAAATCTATGTTTCCGAAAGCTTCTGCCGACTTCGTCGTTACCACCGAGCGGGACAGCGACCTCCACAATGTAATGGTCACTGCCCGATTCGTGGCCCGTGTTCCGCCATTCAAAGTCCGCCATATCGCCGCCGTTACCCCTGACGAAAGTGAGATTGGGCGTTGTGTCTCGGGTGACCGAGTTACCGATTCTTGTAGGGTATGCTGGGTCGGTGATTAGATTTAGTCCCAAGTCGGTAGCATCTTGCATTAAGTCTCTGCCCTTCGCCAATGTTTTGGAGTAACCCCAGGTTTGATTCGGCGCGTTAAAGTGCCAGCAGATTACCAGCCTGTTGTCGGGCCCCGCGACATTGCACGCTTTGTGTAACAGTGCTTTGAATTTCTTCTTTCCGTGTGACGGGCTGCTGTACCCGTTTATCAGAAGAGTACTTTCCTTCTGCTTTTTCCCGGTAATCACCTCTACCATCGTGTGTTCGATTGTGCTTTTGCTCAACAACTCGTGCTCGACGTACGTGATGCCTTTTGTCACCCAGGTGCAAACTCCCCTGCCGTTACTGCCGGCCGTGGCCCGGAGGCTTGGCGGGCTGGCGTGGGACCGGTAACCTGAGAGCTTGACTTCCTCAATAAGAGTCTCTTGCAACATGAGGATATCTGGCTTTCTTGATACTTGTTCTAAGTGTTGCTGAATTACAGCCTTTTTCCCAGCAAAACCGTTGCAATTCCAATGCCAGACCAGGAGGCCTTTCACTGCTGTTGTGGTTGCGGTGGTTCATGTCCTATCCATGTTTGGTGAAAGTTAGCCAATTGCGTCGCCAAATTCTGTACTGTCGTAGTTAATTGCTGGCACGTCTGTTCAATTGCTATGAAACGGTCGGTGATTGTCTTGGTGAATGTCGTGCGAATATACTCTTCAAAGTGGTTGAGCCTATCTTCAAGGTTGTCTACCCTATCGCTGAGTCTCCGCTCTTTAAGATTTTCAATTGCTCTTCTCTTGGGTGCCGGACCCGCCGCGGCCGCGTTCTCTGTCCTCGGGTTCACCGCTACTTCTGGTTCATCCTCGGTCATTCCCATCTGCTGTGGCGGTTGCGATAACTGCTGTGCCTGCTGCTGCTGTAGCTGGACCGTCATCCTTCTCTTGATATCTGCCATTTCCTTACTGATCTTATTGACTGTCGCCTCTAGTTCAGTGTTCTTCTTCCGCAACACCTCGTTTGCTTCTCTTAGCGCCTTCATTGCCTCACTTTCGTCTTTAAATTTTCCTCCACCACTTCGCAATGGCGGTGGCTGCTGCTGCTGTTGTTGCTGCTGCTCTTTCTTAGCTACCCCCGACTTTACTGCGTCTGCCCAGGGGACTCTGTCTTTGCATTGGGATCGGCGGTGGCAGTTCATGCTTCTGTTTCGACTTGCGCTCTTGTTCCCGCACGAGCGTGGCTCATGGCGACCAGCTGTGCCGCTCGCTCCTGCTGTCATCAGCAACGGTGGAAACTGTCCGGATGCTATAGTTGTTGCTGTACGCGCTGTTCCGCCATCTTGCACTCCCACTGCCTTTTCGTTGCTACGTAGGGAGTTTTGTATTTGTTCTTGCATTCTCTATCGGCCGTTGGGTGTTGTCCCCCACATAGCTTGCATTTAGGGTTGCACTCGTGGCCATCGACAGGATTATTCGCCCCACAATCGAAGCACACTTTCATATTGGGGTTAGGACAAACGTTTCTTCCGTGGCCTATTTTGCCGCACTGTTTGCAGACATCGAAATGCTTGTGGTACAGACTGCACCTCGTTAATACAGGGCCATAACATACATAATTTGGAACCTTTTCGCCTTCAAAAACCACAATTACGGTAGTCGTATTGCCAATTCTTTGCGCCCCTCTTGCTAATGGATTTCTTGAGTTAACAACGTTCCGGTCAATCTCCGCCGGAGTATCTTCGATGAGAATGCCTCGAATGATCCCCTTAACCGTGCCATATGGTGTGGTTTGGTACGCGCCTACCTCGTGTATTTTGTCCCCGATGCGGATGGCCTGAATCTTGGCATAGGACAAAGCACGCCCCTTATCGGGAGTACTCACCACTATGATATTCTGGTGTAGGTTGGGGCAGAAGGTATCCGCCGCACCGTCTTCTCTCGAAACCCTCGCCGCCGCCATGATGGCCGAGGCAACGATCCCACTCTGCGTTCTTGCGATGTTTAGGCCTCCCCACGTCCTCACGATCACTTTGGTGTCCTCTCTCGGCAACACGTCTGGCATTCTCGCTGCCCTTGTTGTTGATGCGATCACTTTTCTGTTGACGTGGTCTCTTGTTTTAGGCCTCGACTGGCGAGCGGCGGAGCCCTCGCTCACCGGGGCTGTTATGCGCTGGCCCACTTGCCACCAGCCGATCCCAGTGTGGAACTCCTCTGGAGAAATCTCTTCCCCTTGCACCTCGACGCACATCTGGCCGGGGCCAGTGCTCGATGTCGTCGGAGACATGGCCGTCTTCATTTCGGACGCCATGTTGTATGGTTCCACGCCGGGGTCAGGTGCAATCCCGGCGGCCACGAAGCAAGCCTAGGCTCAGCTCACCACTGCACCGACGCCGGCGAACAAGTTCCAGAAAACGGCGAAATACTTGCCTTACGTTGAAAGTTGGGTTTCGGGCGATTCCTAGCGCCTTCACAAATACACTGGTAACAACGAAACTGCGATTTGAGTCATGAGGCACTGTCACAACGGTAATCGAAGACACTTGGCACCGCCAAGTAAAAAAAATTTTTCATCAGCATCACTGTGCGATCCCATTCCTTGTGGCTGCTCACCCACTCATACATCTCCAGCCAGTCATCGACGTTGGCGCCATCGGTGTCGCAGAAGGTTCGTAGATCACGCGGATGAGTGAGTACGACAGTCGACGCAGTCGACACAGGTGTTGCTGAACTTGGCATCATCTCCTACGACATCGGTGGAGAAGCGGAGCGGCGGCCACTGCAAAGCTCCGTTCTGGGTCGTAATCCCGCACTTCCACCAAATATTACGAAGGGGAAGCCCAATGCGCAGATGTATTTACAACTATTTGCATGGGGAAGGTTAATGGTAATCGCGCAGACTGGTAAAAGGATGATTATGATGGCCTCATATTACGCCTCATGCCCACATTGAAGGATTGGCCAAGAATTGTGTGCTGAAACATTTACTTAATATTTTGAAGTGTTACATATTCGATTAAAAAGAAAAAAGAAAACGTATGAAACCAAACAAATTATGAAAGAACATTAAAAAAGTTGTTCGTTTAGTTGATTGTATGTTCTTTCTTGAAATTTTGACACGCACCCACGATGTGGGGATTGGCCATGGTTCTCAGTGCAAACATATGAATGTCTTGCTTCCTGTTAATTTATGAGCTGTACAATCTACATTTAATTAATCGTAAATATAAATTATTTTCTGTTTCCATTTCTTGAATAGTGGTCATGCCAATCATGACGAAGGGGCTATCACGAAAATAAAGCGATCCAGTGTTAATGATGAGGAAAATATGCTTAACATGAGAGCCTCCCAGTCGAAATGACGTACTCATGTACAATTTGACAAAGTTCCATTCGGGCTGGGCCAAGGGTACCTGCCCCAAAAGATTAAATGTTGATCAATGAGAGAGGAAGGCCCTTACGCGATAGGGGTTGCTCTAAGTAGGTCTTTCTTTCAGAATTATATTTTCGGCAAACTCCGAGGAAATGGTTCAGTGATTCTATATCCCCACATGATGCACAAAGCTTCGATGGTGCGAACCCACACGTACTTATGTAGAGATTTAGTTGTGGTATTCGACATCGTAATGGTGTAAAGGAAACTTTGCAATGCCGAGGGGGGACAAGACCGGACATCCCAAGAGAACGCTAAATGTTCGTTATCCGGGGCAGCAAGGAGGGCCTCATTTTTTTCTACCTAGGACTTGCTGTCGCCTTCGAAATCTTGTTGCCGCTAGCAGAGTAATAATGCTGGGTTGTGATAGGAGTTTGGACTGTTTGTATGTCGCGGCCGAATGCGCGTGACTGCTGTGCGGCGGCGACGGACGAAGAGGAAGAGAAGAGCCGTGGAGGATTTTATAATTGCTACAAAGAGATTTTCTTGAATTCTTAAACATTTTATTTTTGTTCATTTCCTCCAGTTAGCTTTACCATTTTCAGTTTTTTAATAAAGATAGCCTAATTTCATCCAAATCTTGGCCAATCCCCCACAGTGGGTGTGCGCCATCGCATAAGGAATACCATACCATACCATACCATACCTGGGCGGAGACGGCAGCCGTGCGATCTGCCTGAGCTGCCTGGGCTGGCCTTCCGAACGAGCCGAGCAGTCATCTACCCAAGGCCGGTGTTCCTGGGTGTGCTGGCAGAACAGGCCGGGCTGTCCTTGGTCGTCAACCGGCCTGCTCCACTGCTGGGCGAGCATCCGACACCGGCATGTTCCGGTGCAGCTAAGCCTTCCGAACGGTCTACCCTGTGGCGGGCCGACGTCCCGACCCTGCTGTCGCGCGAGTGGCTCGTCGTGTGCCGGGCACCCGCCCCGGCCTCCAGCACCTGCGCCACTCGCCGCTCGAGATTCATCTCTGCGCCTCTTCGTGCCGTGAGTGTGTGATACCGACGCGCTATCGGACGCTTTCCTACATTGACGCTGAGCGTGACGATACTTACGCGACAGACATTTATGAAAGGAATTGTGTGTGTGTTATCGTGTACGTTATCCTAGTCCCGTCCCCGTGTCATTAAAGCCTCTCTGTGTTCATTGTGCCATCCCTGTGTGCTTGAGGCCTGGGCCCACATCCTCCTATCACATGGGTATAAACTCGCTGGCTCACCAACCGCTGCATTTACCAAGCTGTCTGCCATCTCATTAAGTGCTAGTCCACAATGTCTAGGTATCCACAAAAACCGAATTTCTTTAACATGATGTGGAATAAAAAAAGTAGCGATCGGTGCAATAGTGAATTGTTTGTGCTTTCTAGCGACATAAGAACTGACAGGCAGTCTGCGAACAATATTATGCCTGCCACATTTTTCGGAATTTTGTATACGGCCAAGCATATGGCCATGAATTAGGCCACATAAATTGCAATGTAATCGGGAAGACGGATAATAAAGCTCCATGAAAGTGTTTGAGAGCAAATACCTATTGCTGATTTCTCATCTTTTTGCGAAGCGTCCATGGACACAACATTGTATGAGAGAAAATCTTCCAGATACTCTTTCAAGAGTCCCACTAGTGTCTGTTTGGCTATGGATTTAGCAATCTTTGGAAAGACTTACCAAACTTACAGGTATCTGGTACAGGTATCAAACTTACAGGTATGTTTTTATTGAAGTAGCACATTGAACCGATCGTAGGTTAACGTTCACATTTGCCATAAGGCTCTGCGTAAACAAGACTTCGGGGAGATTGTATCTCGGCCACATGGAACCAGAAAGTAGTGCTGGTTGTGCGACAAACACCGAGTAACTTGTCCCCGGAACATGTTCGTATACTCTCAGAAATGTTTTTACCGTAAGCAGCTAAAATCTTGACGCTGGATCTGGTATATTTGCTTCTAAATACAGCACAGGGTTTGCAACATACTTAGGAACTCGAAGACGCTGACGTAGGGCCCGTCTCTCTATCATAAATAAAGGTTATAACTTATAATTTGGAGAGCTAGATATCAGTACGCGGCCAAATTCCTGAACGGTCTTACGCGATAAATGTAGAGTATCCCTACGCATACCAAACTTCCTGTTGCATTTTCTAGCCAACCGGCCCAGAGCGATTTCATCTTTTCTCACAACGTTTGTTATATGAAGACGTCAATCTACGTTAGGATCGTAAATGACTTCCAGCTACCTTAGAGTGTCTACCTGCGGAATCAGTTGATTCTGGTCGACAAGTGATAAGGAAACCGATTGATGCGTACGGAATAAAAGAAGGGTAGTTTTGTTAATGTTAAGGACTATGCGGAAATTATCCAGCCAGACCACAAGAAGATTTAAATACGCTTGTAGCTTTTGGTAATGCATGTGAATAACTTTAGCTCAAGCAAAGAATGCAATGTCATCCGCATGCACATGCAGCGTGACATCCTACATTATTGGTTTATCAAGTAGTAGCATATTAAACAACAGTGGGGAGAGAGAGAGAGAGAGAGATAGCAAAGAGAGGAAAGGCAGGGAGGTCAACCAGATGAGCGTCCGGTTTGCTACCCTACACTGGGGGAAGGGAAAGAGGGAACAGATAGAGGAAAGCGAGATAGAGCGAACACTGTCTGTGCACGTACCAAAGTGCTTGGACATCAGTCAAGTCAAAGCAACACCTCCGGTCTGGGAGAACCACTCGGAAAATGATGCTTGCCATCTGCGCAGAAAAATGTCTTTCCGCGCAAGAAATGTGAGATCCAAGCAATGACATAGGTCACAGCTCCAGGAGACAGTCTGCCACTTTCTTTTCGTCTCCCTGTTTCGCGCACCGTCCTGCCCAAATGCACAGTAATAATACTACTGCTTCGCGTGCGGTTTTTGACAGGCTCATTGAGGGCATACATATTCAATACATGTAGCAATCTGGAATACTCGAAGCGATTTTCTGAGGAAGTCGCGGACTGTGCAGGCCACTTAAGGCAGGAGTAGGTAAAAATCACCGCCTAAGATTATGACACATTTTGGGAACTTTTTTTTTCTGCCTTTCTCATCTCCTTTATCTCTCTCTCCAAACCCTCTTGCGAATGTTTTAAATATTCCGTCAAGTGACTGCTGTAAATGATCAAAAAAATCAGGGGATCCCATCGGGGGGTCGCATCATCATCCAATTCAGTGGCGTGTCAAGAGAAACCAAGGGTGGCTGATAGTAACTTCTAATGGCAGCCAACGCACCACCTCCTCTCTACCCTCGATCCTACTTTTACGAAATATCGCGAGTGGTTAGGCAGAGATAACTCGCTGTTTTCAACAACTGCCGAGAGCAAGGTTCATTTTACACACACACACACACACACACACACACACACACACACACACACACACACACACACACACACACACACACACACACACACACACACACACACACACACACACACACACACACACACACATATATATATATATATATATATATATATATATATATATATATATCACCGCAATATTTTATTTGACTGATTATCTCCTTAACTCACGCCTTTTTGATCAAATGAAAGGAAAAGGAAAATGTCATAATGTTTGAGGAACCAGCCACGAAATCATGAAGAATCAAATGGTCAATTTTCAACCGTTGCAAAGAAATCCGAAGGGCAACGTTCTTGAGAGGACGCTCCCAAAGGCAGAATATTATTTATCGAAAGGATCACTCACATACAGCAACACGGTGCTTTTGAAATATTTCTTAATAAAGACGCCAGCATAATAATAATAAAATATATATCGCCTCATCACCACCGCATAATAGGCACAGGGTCGAGAGGGTGCACAGGATCGAGAGGGTACCAGTGCTGTGAAAAGAATAGTTCGACGCGTATGCTTGACAGCGCCAATTTAATGAAAGCGACTTCACCCGCCATGATTGCTTAGTGGCTATGGTGTTGGGCTGCTAAAAGAAAAGGTCGCGGGATCGAATGCTGACCACGGCGGCCGCATTTCGATGGGGGCAACATTGCCAGAACAACCGTGTACTTAGATTTTAGTGCACGTTAAACCCCGTTTGTCCACTTGAACCCCATTTTGTCCAAATTTCCGGAGTCCGTGCCTCATAATCAGATTGTTGTTTTGGCATGTAAAACCCCTAATTTAATTTAATTAATGCAAGTGACTTGAGTTAGATACGTTGATACTCAGATAAACTTGTTAAAAATGTATTAAAAGAGTCTTGCGTAACCGCGTGACCCATCAACCTCGCAACAGCTCATGAAAACTGATGTAAGCAGTACCCAGAGCAAAGAACCCCTAAGCTATCTAGTGTTTCATTGTCAACTAATCCTTTTGGATCAGGCATCAGACCAATCTAATTAGGATGAAGCGACAGGTTACCAGAGAAGAAAATATGTGTAACAAGTGTGAACGACTATTTGAGTAAGAGATGAACGCAGTGACAAAGAATAAGTTATATAACAAATGTCGCGACAGTAGAGTTCACTCTTCGGAGGACCAAAATAACCGCCAGAAACTGGGCAAAAAACTTATGAAACAAGGGTGCCTTAGCGAGAACGGCAGACCAAATCAGAAGAAGAAAAATGAAACATTGTAATTCCACATTTGGCTTCGCTTTTAGAAGGGTCTGCACTGCTTTGGCTCTTATATCTAGCCCCATAAGGTGATCTCGTATTACATTACAAGACAGATTATGCGCATTGTTCGGATAGATATCATCAAACATAATCTGAACCAGTATTCACAGAAGCCTCTCACGCGAGAGTTGTCAGTAAGAGCAAATTCAAGCAAACCCTGCTGGATATGTAATTAGTGAAGGCAGCCAGCCAATTGAAAACAGCCTTTGCGAACGAAAATATTTGTGAATTCGGCCGCGTAAAACTTCTCTCCTTCACGGCTGACAACGTCCAGTATCTGTATATATATAGTTATTCTTTTCTTCCCGCCTCAGCCGTAATGCTACAATGTTATTTATAAAAATGGTGTTTCTTTAAGGGCGTTTAACAAATTGAAAGTTTACTTGGTAGGAGTGTTTGGAGGCCCCATAACAATCGCTGGCTGCGCCGAGATCGTCCTTTAATACCATCAAACTTTTACATTACTTTTTTTACATTAAAAACATGTAAGGGGGTGCTGGCATCATTTATACAGAAGCCGGCTACAAAGCACAAGCCCAGTCAACGAGAGAGAAAAAAAGAAAGCAAGAAAAGAAAGAGAACCTGAATATGTTGTCGCGTGTCTTAATTAATTAATTTATTTATTTCAATACGCTAAAGGCCCTAGTGGTCATTATACAGGAGGGAGGGCGATTTCTGGTGATTACATAAATCTAGCTAATAAACAGCGTAGATAGAAGACAAGAACGCTAACAACAAAACAAGAAAAAGGAAACAGCGAGTTAACTTAAACCAAGGAGTCCAGAATATCATAGCTAAAAAACAAAGTAAAAAAGACACATTGTCGACGAGTACAGACCATTTTGTTAAATAGCCATTAAAATATTGATAATAAACACATCGCAAAGAACACTGCATACATATCGTGGACAAAGTCTGTGTATGAAAGAAGAGAGGCACATACAGGTGTGCAATGTTTTTAAGTTCGTAGATAGCCCAGCAGCGCTGAGTGAAATACTGAAGGATCTGCTATCTCGGCGATATTGGATGGAAGGGAGTTCCATTATATTTATACAGAATTCTAAAGGGGAATCTCGGCACTTCTTCGGCCGGCCGAAAATGGGTGATACTTTGTTGGCATGATCGAGACGGGTTGAAGTACGAGGGGCTGCAAAAATGTGCGATTGGGCGAACATTGTTTTGCTGTGGTAAAGTGAGTGAAGAAACGATAGTCAAGTTCGTCGCCAGCGCATGACTAGTGTAGCTAGACTAAGTTTCGCTTTTAGTGTTGAAAGGCCTATGAAACGTGAATAGGATGACGTGACGAACCGCGCTCCTTTGTTCTCTACCATTTCGAGCATGTTAGTAAGACCTAACACGTGAGGAAGCCATAAAATAGATGCATACTTTAGAGAGGGCCGAATCAATGAATTGAAAGCGCGCAGTCTGGTAGCTTTATTAGCGAAATACAAGCGTCGTTTAAGGAGGCCAAACTTCTTGAAAAAGTATGACGCCCAGAATGACGTGAATTTTTCGATTACTGTGTCATTTATTTTATAAGAGTTAGAGCATTCAGCAGAAATGTTGGTAAAGTTAAAGTGCTTGGTTTTTTGGACCTTCATTTCATTTACCAATCACTGTACCGTTCCTTTAACCTTGAGAGATCGGCTTGTAGTTCTGCGACGTCGGCTGTGCAACTTATTTTTTTTTTAAATTGCACAATCGCCTGCGGAAAGACAGATTTACGAACTTAGGTTAGATGCTATGTCATTAATGTATACTAAATAGAAAAGAGGACCCAGCACACTCCCTTGCGGCTTCCCAGATGTTTCACGTGTCAGATTAGATACGTAGTCGTTATCGTTAACTTACTGACACCGACTTTTTAGAAGTTCTTCGATCATGCAGTCCTTCTCTCATCGAGACGCAGGTTACGTATTTTTAACATTAGTCGATTATGGGGAACGCGGTCGAAAACCGTTGAATAGTCAATGAAAATGGCATCCATGTAACGGGCATATGTACTGTTGTGTGCAGGTCTGTCATTAGACGGAAAAGTTGTGTCTGACGTGATAATTTTTCGCGGAGACCATACTGGGTGTTAAGAAGTCATGTTACGGCAGAGATGACCCATCACCTTTGAAAGAGAGTCAAACGAAAAGGGTAAAGTATTGAGGTTAACCAAGGACTTGCTCCGATGGCTACCCTGCAGTTAGGGAGGGGCAAAGGGTAAGAATAGATAAGAAGGAGATAGAAGAAAAATTGAAGACTCAGTCATTCACAGTCAGTCGCAGAGGAATGTCCACTGTCACAAGCGCTCGGACAGCCCAGTCGCCTTCAAGAAGTGCACAAGGGCTTTCGTGGCCTTTCGCATGCAAGAATGCGTAGGTCATGGTGCCAGGATATTTTCCTATGAGAGCACCCTAGTATCTAATACATCACCTGTGAGTATATGACTTGCTCTAATACCTTGCACGAAAGGGACGTAAGTGAAATCGGCCTGTAGTTGTTAGGGTGATTGCTGCTACGAATATTGAATATGGGTACCAAATTGCAGATTTCCAGTCGTCCGGTACACAGCCAGAATCAAGGGATTGCTGGAAAATTGATGCGAACATGTTAGCTGAATGATGGAAAAGAGAGAGAGAGTAATATAGGATGGCAGTCATGTTAACCAGTCAATAGTCTGGTTGGCTACCCTACGCTGGGGGAAGGGAGAAGGGGAAGCGAGAGAAGGGAGAGAGAAGGTGTAGATACCTGTACGGACAGCACTTGAGTTAAAGACGCTCGCGCAAACCAGAAGTTTTGAGAAAGCATAAAAGTGCCTTCACTACTTTCTGAGCCGATGATCGGTCGGGACGGTGCTCTAATAACGTCTGTTCACTCAGAGGACGATCATCTAATTTCCTCAATGTGTTGGACAAAGACTGTCTTTGTGCTTGAAATTTAGAACAATGGCGCAATAAGTGCTCAATGTTCTCCTCGCATCCGCAAACATCACATGCAGGACTATCAGCCATTCCAATTAGTGCTGAGTAGGCATTCGTGAAAGCAACTCCAAGCCATAACCGACACAGAAGAGACGCTTCACGTCGGTGTAGGCCGGCTGGAGGTCTGAGTTGAAGTGACGGGTTTAGTCTGTGCAGTCTTGTGCGCCTTGTATGTGCGGTGTTCCACTCTGCTAAGGAGATCGTGCGCGCTAAAATGATGGAAGGTTAAGTAGTTTAGCATTGATGCCATTGGTACCGGGACTGGTTTTGTGCGGAAGTCAATTGAATGGCCCTAGCTACGATGTGTTCCGTAATTAGGATTGCTGGGAAAGGGTCTGAAATGAACAGCTGTGACAACGACAGCGAATCACAAACTTGAAGTTCGTTATTGAATATTTCAGTGAAGTGCTTATTACATTTTCGG
Source organism: Dermacentor variabilis (assembly GCF_050947875.1). Taxonomy (NCBI): domain Eukaryota; kingdom Metazoa; phylum Arthropoda; class Arachnida; order Ixodida; family Ixodidae; genus Dermacentor; species Dermacentor variabilis. Next base: position 146,745,821 of record NC_134572.1, read on the forward strand.
CACGGTATTCTACCGGTAAAGTGCTGCCGGATACTTTTAGGGTTCACGATGTTCCAAAATTTTTTCAGGTCTGTTTTCATTAGGTTAGGGTGCGTATTATTAAACTATCTGTTTTTAGCTTGGAGAATAACACTTTGTGTTTGCACAGCAATGTTTTGTAGGCTGCCTAATCTTGAGTACAGATTGAATGACTCGCTTTCCTGTAAATTCCTTTCTCCTTGTTTAAGGAACGCTTCACGTCTCGGTTGCACCATGGGTCAGCTGTTCTAGAAGTTATTGTTACTTTAGGGACGCAAGCAGCTTCAATTTATTTTGGTTTGTCCCGAAACAAGCACCAGTGTTCATCAGTTCTACCATCGTCTAAGCACTCATGAAAATCGGCTGCAGATGCCTGTAGCATACTGTTACTTTAGCGTACTGCTAACGTTAGCTGGGATACCCTATATATTGTCACGTTGTTGTGACGGTGAAGAACCACAGCGGCACAACGCAAGTCGCGAAACTAGTGGTTTATTGGGCGAACCTGTGCCCAGTAGAAGAGGTAACACTCAGTACAATGATAGCTGCGAGCACGCTCATCGATTGTTGAAGTTTGATCCTACATCTAAGCTCTCTCTCTCCCTCTTTCACTCCTCATTCCCCTCCCCACGTGTAGGGTAGCAAACTGGACTCAGTCTGGTTAACCTCCATGCCTTTCCGTCTTCCCTTCTCTCTTCTCTCTCTTGATCCGCGTGTCAGACGCGTCGGCTCTTGAACATGGCTCAGTGAACCTTCAATCATAATCGCTGGTGCTTGCGAAAGTTCTACATTGTGCAGCTCTATTCACGTCGCGCACACAATCGTATAACACAAGTCTCGGCGGCTCCATAGCCAACAGATAGATTCAGCGACAAGATTCGAGAAACTTCCGATACAGAAAGGCGCGTTTCCGCTGAGCGATAACGTTTAACATTTGTTAGTATGTGAAAGATGGTCACGGGAAGAGATAAGTACGCGTGGAAATATACACTGAAGGTCAGTAATTACACAACAATCAATCAACATAGTGTCATCAAGAACGTTGTGGCGGAGAAATGTTCAGCTGCAATATCGTTGAATATATGTTGTCTAAACTGAATAATTGTGGAGACATCATTGGGAAAATATTGGTTCAAAGTTTATTCAATGATACGTCAACAAAGATCAATAGTCGTTTTTTAAAGAGCATGGTCCTAAGAAGAATTCTTTGTTTTTTCATCATCTTTCACATTGAGGTGACGGAGGCGTGGCATGGCTATCTCCTAGCTGACAAACATAAAAAGAGCGTGCAGCACTCTCATTTCTTAGCTATCTTCTTTTAATCAGCGATGCCATCACGCCTAGTCTTATAGCCACTCGATGTCAGGAAATTTATCTCTATGTCGTGACGTCATGATGATCTTGACAAGGACAGTTCCGGTATCAAAAGAGCAACTTTGAATGAAACTAAGACGTTTCCGAACCTTCCTGGCTCATTTTACGTCCGAAGAGTGCGTGACAGAATTTGTACATTTTCCATGGTATGAGACAGTACTCCTTGAAGAGCTTGAAAGCAGATTTGCTTTGCCCGTCCGTCCGTGCGTTCTTAGCCGCCCCGACGCCATCTTCATGCCTCCGTTGTTGTCAAAGTGTCGTTGTTGTGGTGCCGTACGTAGTCGTGTGGGTTGTCGTCGTTGCATGCTGTTTGCGCAGTATTGCGAGATTTTTGTGCGAAACATTGCGGCATTGAAGGGAGTTGATGGAAACTTAAATTTTAATTATATTTTGGACTTTTACGTGCGAAAAGCGTGATATTATGAGACACGCCACCGCGGAGAACTTCGGATTAATTTTGACCCCCTGGGGTTCTTTAACTTGCACCTAAATCTAAGTATACGAGCGCTGTAGCGTTTCAGGACCATCGCAGTGCGGCCGCGTAGCTGGGAAGCTACGCGGCCGCACTTTGACATGCTTAGCAGCGTAATAGCGTTGCCGCTAAGCTACGGCGGGGTTCGAAACCGCGACCTCGTGCTTTGCAGCTCAACACCGTAACCCTAAGCAATCACAGTGGGTTGGTTATGCGCTTTGAAACCTCAGGTAAGTCACTTCCTACAAACCAGGATAGCGCTTAACTGGGCTGTTGAAACAACCTTGTGGGCCTTCGCTCGTGTTTGCATGAGCAGTTATGCAAATTTACTGCACGAGATTGGAATAAATTAGAATGGAATAGCTTTACCTTACAGCATGCCATACCTGTAATATATTCCTTGGTCATGAGCAAAGGTTAACGAGCACCGTATTCGCGAGCCAACACTTCATTTCTGTAATGTCTATAAAATAAAACAGTCCACTTTGCCAGTTTCATTTACACGTGCGCGCGCGCGCTTGTGTGTGCATGTGCGTGTGCTTTGTATACATGTCTCACGATTAAAAAAAATAATTCTGGGCTGTTACGTGCGAAAACCATATCATTATGATTCAAAATGAGGAAGGGGACCGGCAGATGAAGTTGCACACCGTGGTATAAGACCTACCTCGCCGAGGATGACAAGGCCGCTTTTAACGAAGATAGGTAAACCTATGGAAACGTGACCTTTCTGAGATACATTATCCCTATTTGTAACTTTGTAAAGCTCAAAACAGTGCATGGAAATGCGTTGCAGAATATAAGGTGGGGCGAGGGGGAGTTCTGAATATTCTTTTGCTGAGCTTAAAATAACATTGAAAACTATTATTTACCAAAACGATGGAATTTCAAAAGACCGTCCAGCCAGGAGCAAATTTAAGAAATAAACGTGAAAGAGCGCGAGAAAGGCCTAATAGAGCTGCCCCAAAGTGTCCTTGGAGGGCATTGCACAATGCCGCACTTTTTAATGATGCGACGTCTGGAGACACGCTCAAGTACCATGCAGTTCATCGCTTCCTGTATTAACTCGAGCCCTCCCACACGCCTTTTATTTTGTTTTTCTCGGTTTCGTCGGATTGTGAAGCGCGTTTGGCTGATGTGGGTCGGTGTTTTGGAGGGCCCCCTACAGAAATGGGCGATTGCCGCAATTTTTTTATTTCGGCGCACCGAGATGAATAGGGATATTACCATAAGCCCCGCTGCCTGTCGACGTTGATTGATGACATCCCGTGAGCGTAATCCCTGCGTATGTGTGACAGGGGTTTGGGCGAAGTTTCCTTCTTCTTACGCTAGAACCAACTATTGCTGATGTATTATTGGGACAGTTGACTTCAGGCCAGGCATATTTTGCTACTTTGTCCCAACGCCCATGTTTCTGGGGGCGCCTTGGGAAGTTTCTTCACTGGGCAAAACCTAACGGGGAAGATCAAAAGAAGCATTAATATCCTCTTGAGCAATTTAAAGGCGGAAGAAGTGATAAGCGCTCGGAGAATATATTGCGTGGGCTGAGTTTTCGCGATCGAGGTTTCACAAATAAAGAAGACAACGTTCGTGTACCGAAAACTGTAGTTTGACTGGGCTGAAAATGTTCTTCTTTTTTTTCGTTAATATATTGTCAAAATGGTGTGGTTTAGATTTAGGGATGTCGCTGGTAAAATTGATTATTTGCCCTTGCCTCGTACGACGTAAGTCGCCCGGATCTTAAACGTTTCTAACCATCGATAAAAAAAAACGTGGGATGAGAACGACAAGCACAACGGACACGGTACTATAGACTTCAACACAACTTTTACTATACGTCGAAACAAAGAATTCACTGGATGCGCAGAACCCTGAGGCCCCATCACTTCTATGTTTCAGCCTAGTAAAAGTTTAGCTGAAGTCCAGCGTCGAGTGCGGTGTGTTCCTCGTTTTCGTGCCTAGTCTTTTTAGTGCAAGTTAACAATGTTCGATGCCTGGAATATTCAACGACTATTCCAACTTTCTTCTCTACTTGCCCAGACGAGAATGCTTATAGCTGCCCTTTCCCATGTAAAAAAAAAGAAAAAAAAAAGAACGCACGGCCAAATTTCGCCATGACATCGGATGCACCACGTTTTCAGCTCTGATTGGCCCGCTGGACTTCTACAGCCTCGCTGACTGGCTCAAAGCGCCAACATGGAGGGATTCGACAGCATGGCTGAATTTTACAGCGTTCACAACGGAAATCACCGCACGTGAGGCTAGAGCACGAAGATATTGGTCGGCTGACATGCGACGTGCACTGAAACGGGACATCGGCAGAATGTCATTTGGTTTCCTTCGTCTGCGGCATCTTCATTAAAGTTGTCCGAAGTGACTACAGTTGCCCTGCGTTCCACCAGTACAGCTCAGAAATACAGAAATGACTGAGCATTTCATCTTTTCCCACGTTTGCTCTTGGCTCATCCAAAGCGCCTCCTTCTACCGTGTTACATTTGTTTGTGTATGTATATGTATACGCAGACCTCGCGGAGTCGTTTCTGGGTATACGCCTTTAGGGCCCTTCGATTGCAGCCGGATAAGACTGATTCTCCTCTTGGTTTCATCACGTCCTCCCTTTTCAAGCTGGTACGTCTAACTCAGCTTCGCAAGCAGCCACGCTCGCACCTTTGCTGTCCCAGTGTCGCCCAAGGCACGAAGAACTTGCGCACGCGGAGAAACGCGCTCTGCCGTTTCTGGGGAAGGCATTTACTTGCTCCAAACTCCCTTTAGTGCCTGACGATAGCTGGCGGGGAGGGGCTAGTCCGGCGACGACGCCACCACCACCGTGGCCTCGTGTTAGTTTGGGGGGTGGGGGAGGGGAGGACAACTTCCATTAGGTGCAGTGACGCGGGCCCGAAGAAAAATAAAAGCCCGGAAAACAAAAGAGCGAGAAAGCTTTCGAAGTGGGTCCCGGGGCTGCGTGTACGTACGACGTCAAAACGCGTAATGCCTGTAATGCACCGGGCGAGGGCAGAGCGCAACACTTCCGCTGAGAGCGCCCTCGCCCACCCTTTCACCCGAGGGCAGCCGAAAAAAAAAAAAAAAACTTCCTTCGGAGTGCATGGCGTTACGAAAGTCGCTGTCAGGCCGTAGTGCTGGAAAAAGCTTGCGTCTTGAAAAGCGCGTCTCCGACGCTCTATACGGAGATCGATGTAAAAGACAATTTTCGAAAGCACTGCAGGCGAGCGTTGAAGAAGCGGATGGAGGAAAAAAAAAAAGAGGAAAATTTGAAATCGAAAGGAATTTCCTTCTTTTTTTTTTTTTTATGGCCGTCGCGGCGGTAAAGTAATGACGCGCGGCAAGCCGCAATGCCGGCACTCAGTGGGCTCCCGACTGAAGTTGCGGCTTCGCAACGATGTTATATACCTTGAATTAGAAATGAGTGTCTAGTTAGATGGAGGGTTCGGAAGCAAGCTGATAGTGGTAACCCCCACGCCTTCTTTTGCGCCCTTATTCGTGTTATACTCGCTGTTTCTCAAGGTTATGCCTTGTGAAGGAGCAGTTCGTTCGAAAGATGAACGGTGCACGTGGAATGGATGCGGACAGTGCAGTGACCAAATGCTACAGAAAGGTGAGAGCAATGAGGGGAAAATGAAAGTGACGAGCGAAACAATCGACGTGTTCTAAGTAATGCATTCGCATCCATTTACACGACTCCAGACCCACGTGACGGGCATACAACTAAAACCCGTGCGTGTAGGACATTTCAACGATTCCTTGTCGTTAGCTATGCGTTAGAAGGCAATCGCTACTGTTGCGTTTCGCCTGCGACACGTGGTTTTGCCGGCGCGACTGCGGCGGGGCGGCAGACATTTTGGCCCGATCGTCGTCGCCGCAACGCTCATCGGCAGGTGTTTCCAGGCGCGACTGCGGCGATGCGACCGCAAAGGATCACCCTCTCATTCCAGTCATTGTGCCCGAACCAGGCGATGCGAAAGCAGGGATCATCCTCTCATTACAGTCATTGTGCCCGACCGGCAGCGCTACGACAGGGTGCTACGAGATCGTGCTCGACATGGTGCTACGGCAGCGCTACGACAGGGTGCTACGAGATCGTGCTCGACATGGTGCTACGGCAGCGCTACGACAGTGTGCGTCACCATTAGCCCATTGTACATTCACGTGCTCGTCTTTTGAGGGGTTCCTTCTTGCCCTCAACTGCGAGAGTATAAAAACAGCTGCCCCCGGACGCCAAAAGGAGGGCTCCGATTTCTTCTGTTGAGTAAAGTGCTCTCCCGTCTCTCTACTTCGGTCAACCTGACCGCCAACTCTTTGCGATGTTAAAATAAACAAGTTGTTTTGTTGTTACCAGTCGACTCATGCTTTGCCGGGACCTTCGGATGCTTCCAGTTGTACCCCAGGCCGCCAGGCCAACGCTACCCTTGGGGCTTGCGACCCAGGTACAACCACGGGCGTCAGCGCCGAGTTCCCAACAACCGATCGTACCAGCGGTGCGATCCAAACATCTGGTTGGCAGCGGTGAGATCGCCTCCGACTTCAAACAACTGTCTGCCAGCGGTGAGATCGCGACAACGGAGGCCAGCAGCGAAGAGATGCAGTTGACTGTATGCTGAGCAGCTCAACGACGATCCGGGAGCAGTGCAACGAGCCCTGTGTGACGACTGGTTGCCTGCAGCGGAACGACTGCGCGGAATTCCTGCCTGCGAGGTTTGGTGAGTGCGGGACTTTCTTCTTCTGAGCTTTGCCAGGCTTTTTGTTAGTGTCAGAAACAGAGCTGGTAATTGTGGTTGTCGTTGCTGCCGGGTTAGTTTGCGGCAAGACAATAGTAAGCAGTAGAGAAAGCAGCATTCAGAGCAGCCATGGATTTGAAGTCGTTGCGCAAACCGAAATTGTTGGAGCTTGCAAGAGAGTTGGGTCTGGATGTCTCAGACAAACTCAGAAAACCAGAACTGCTAAAGGCTATTCTTGAGTTAGAGGCTGAGGATGACGAGCTGTCGGAATGCCTTGAGACCATTGAAGAGAGGGAGACTGCAAAAGAAAAAGAAGAGCGTGAACGTAAAGAACAGAAAGAGCGAGAGCAACAAGAGCGTGACCGTCAACACGCTTTGGAAATGAAGCGTCTTGAGGTAGAGATGGAACGCGCTCGTAATGGAAGTCAGGCACACGGTGCAGGAGAACGCGTATTGTTCAAAATGACTGACCTGATGCGGCCGTTTAAGCTTGGAGAGGACATTGGTTTGTTCCTGGTTAACTTTGAGCGAACGTGCGAGAAGCAGGGGTTCTCTCGGGAAACGTGGCCACAGCGCTTGCTCACTTTGTTACCCGGCGAGGCGGCCGACGTAGTCGCTCGCTTGGATAGAGAGGAGGCAGAGGATTTCGACACAGTGAAATCGAGTCTTCTAAAAAAGTACCGGCTGTCTGCGGAGGCGTTCCGTCGGAAGTTTCGGGAAAATGAGAAAGGCAGAAGTGAGTCATATACAGAGTTTGCGTATAGGCTTATGTCGAACATGCAGGAGTGGCTCAAAGAAGAGAAAGCGTTTGGTGACCACGATAAAGTTCTGCAGTGTTTCGGGCTAGAACAGTTTTATAGTCGGTTACCAGAGAACGTGCGATACTGGGTCTTGGATAGGCCAGACGTTTGTACGGTGGCTAAAGCCGCTGAGCTAGCCGAGGAGTTTGTGACGCGTCGGGCTCGCGGAGCTAAGGACGGTCAAAAGGGTGAATTTGGCTCGAAGTTTGAGAGGCCGAAGTTCACACCCATGAGAGCAAAGGGGAACACGCGTAGTGCGGATGCGAGTGGAAGCAGTGCGACCGAACCTAAGGAGACGGCAGCAGCCGAAGCCGAACGCAGAAAGCGGTTCGAGATGAGGCAAGCGCGCGTTTGTTATACGTGCCAGAAGCCGGGTCACTTTTCGGCGCAGTGTCCGGAAACAACACCAAAAGTTTGTTTTTTTCAATAGGCAGCACTGACGAGAACATGAAGCTTCTCGAGCCTTACATGCGAGACCTCCTCGTGAACGGGAAAGAGTGCCGAGTGCTTCGCGATTCCGCAGCTACGATGGATGTAGTTCACCCGTCTTACGTAGAACCCCATATGTTCACGGGCGAGTGCGCATGGATCAAGCAAGCCGTGGAAGCTCATAGCGTGTGTCTGCCGGTAGCAAAAGTGCTTATTGAAGGACCTTTCGGAGCGCTTGAGACGGAGGCGGCAGTGTCATCTATGCTGCCCCCCCAGTACCCGTACCTATTTTCAAACAGGTCCGATCACCTCCTGCGCGAGAAGGGGCTTTTGTTTGGTGAAGCTAGTGTTCAGGCCTTAACCAGATCGAAGGTTCGGGAGCTCGCTGCAAAGGCGGTAGTTGCGGGGCCGACGTTATCAAACAACGAAAAATGGTCAGAGGCGCAGCAAGCTGATATTCAGAGCACGCCCGAACTGAATAAACTTGAGTCTGTAACGTTAAAGGCGCCAGATACTGGAGAGGAAACGCCCGACACGGGAAAGTTAGAAGAGCTATCTACTGATTTGCTCATCGCGCCTACGTCAGACGGACTTGATAGGTTGCTAAAAGTCAGCCGGTCGGCTTTGATAGCCGAGCAAAAAAAGGATGGCAGCCTGGAAAACGTGCGCTGCAATGTCAAAGAAGGTATCGCCAGGAAAACTGCGCGTTTTGTGGAAAGAGGTGGAGTCCTGTACCGGAAGTATCTAGACCGCCGAGGAGTGGAGTTCGATCAGCTGATCGTGCCTCAATGCTATCGTCTGGATCTGTTGCGCTTGTCACACGGGGGTTCGTGGTCCGGACACCTTGGAGTTAAGAAAACTAAGGACCGTCTCTTGCAAGAGTACTATTGGCCAGGGTGTTTTCGGGACGCAGACCATTTCGTGAGGACATGTGACACTTGTCAGCGGGTGGGCAAACCAGGGGACAAATCAAGGGCGCCGTTGAAATTGGTACCTATCATAACGGAGCCTTTTAGACGGCTCGTTATTGATACAGTGGGACCTCTGCCGGTAACAGCCACGGGGTACAGACACATTTTGACTGTGATCTGCCCAGCGACAAAGTTCCCTGAAGCAGTGCCGCTTAAAGAACTCAGCTCAGTTGAGATAGTCAATGCACTACTGTCCATATTTGCGCGAGTTGGTTTTCCTGCAGAAATTCAATCAGATCAGGGCACAGTGTTTACTAGCGCTTTGACGACAACTTTTCTCGAAAGGTGTGGGGTAAAGCTGTTACACAGCTCAGTGTACCACCCACAGTCGAATTCCGTTGAGAAGCTCCACTCCGTCATGAAGCGCGTGTTGAGAGCGTTGTGTTTTGAACATCGAACTGACTGGGAGCTGTGTCTGCCTGGGGTGATGTTTGCTTTAAGGACCGCGCCGCATGCGGCTACGGGGTTTTCGCCAGCTGAACTGGTGTACGGTCGCTCGCTTCGATCTCCGCTTCGCATGCTTCGAGAATCGTGGGAAGGTAGGGGAGACGACCCAGTCGTGGTGGAGTACGTGCTTAAGCTCCTCGAACGCTTAAGAAGGGCACAGGAGTTGTCAGGTGAAGCAATGACAAAGGCCCAGCAGAGGGCCAAGGTTTATTATGATCGGACAGCCAGGGCCCGTCGTTTTGAGGTTGGCGATGAGGTCATGATATTGCGCACATCGCTAAACAACAAACTAGACGTGCAGTGGGAGGGCCCAGCACGAATTGTTCAGAAACTGTCGGACGTTAACTACGTGGTAAGTCTGCCAGGAAAGCGGAAAGCACAGCAAGTTTACCACTGTAATCTGCTCAAACCTTATAGACAAAGGGAAGCAGTGGTGTGCATGTTGGTAAACGTTCCTGAAGAGCTTCCGGTCGAGCTTCCGGGACTAGGCTCAGTGACGAACAGGGAAGACACCGGTCAAGTCATTAGTGACCTTATCAGTAAAGCACCGCTGTCGCCCGAGCAGAAAACCGAACTACACCAGCTATTACAAGAGTTTCAAGGTCTGTTCTCTGAGAGGCCTGGTAGGACTTCTGTACTTACTGATGATATAGAACTTACCTCCACAGAGCCAGTACGATCCAAGGCGTATCGGGTGTCACCCCGCCAGAGCGATATTATGGAGGCTGAGGTAAAGAAAATGCTACAGCTCGGTGTTATTGAGGCAGGTGAGAGTGATTATACCTCCCCTTTGATTTTAGTTGAGGTACCGGGCAAGGAACCTCGTCCTTGCGTCGACTACCGCAGGCTTAATTCCATCACTAAGGATCAAATTTATCCGATCCCTAACATCGAGGAGCGCCTTGAGAAAGTTAGTAGCGCTCAGTTTATTTCCACCCTAGATCTTGTCAGGGGTTATTGGCAGGTTCCACTTACAGAAGAGGCTAGTAGGTATGCGGCGTTCATTTCACCAATGGGAACATTCCGTCCTAAAGTGTTGAGTTTTGGTTTGAAGAACGCGCCATACTGTTTTTCAAGTCCCATGGATAAAGTGTTGCGGGGACAGCAAGAATTCGCTTTACCGTATTGTTTGGATCGGACTGCTGGTACGATCTGTTGGGAACTCGGCGCTGACGCCCGTGGTTGTACCTGGGTCGCAAGCCCCAAGGGTAGCGTTGGCCTGGCGGCCTGGGGTACAACTGGAAGCATCCGAAGGTCCCGGCAAAGCATGAGTCGACTGGTAACAACGAAACAACTTGTTTATTTTAACATCGCAAAGAGTTGGCGGTCAGGTTTGACCGTAGTAGAGAGACGGGAGAGCACTTCACTCAACAGAAGAAATCGGAGCCCTCCTTTTGGCGTCCGGGGGCAGCTGTTTTTATACTCTCGCAGTTGAGGGCAAGAAGGAACCCCTCAAAAGACGAGCACGTGAATGTACAATGGGCTAATGGTGACGCACACTGTCGTAGCGATGCCGTAGCACCATGTCGAGCACGATCTCGTAGCACCCTGTCGTGGCGCTGCCGGTCGGACACAATGACTGTAATGAGAGGATGGTCCCTGCTTTGGCATCGCCTGTTTCGGGCACAATGACTGGAACGAGATCCCTGCTTTGGCATCGCCTGTTTCGGGCACAATGACTGGAATGAGATCCCTGCTTTGGCATCGCCTGTTTCGGGCACAATGACTGGAATGCGAGGATGATCCCTAGGCGGTCGCATCGCCGCAGTCGCGCCTGGAAACACCTGGCGATGAGTGTTGCGGCGACGACGATCGGGCCAAAATGTCTGCCGCCCCGCCGCAGTCGCGCCGGCAAAACCACGTGTCGCAGGCGAAACGCAACAGTATCTAGACGACGTAGCGATATTCTCCGCATCCTGGTCAGAGCATATGGCACACTTGCGGGCAGTGCTAACCCGCCTGCGCGAAGCGGGCTTGACAGTCAAGGCTCCTAAGTGCCAGTTAGCACAGGCCGAGGTTGTCTACCTCGGTCACGTGATTGGTCAGGGTCGTCGCCGCCCCTCTGAAATAAAAGTGGCCGCTGTGCGAGACTTTCCGCAACCGCGCACCAAGACCGATATTCGGTCGTTCTTGGGTGTCGCCGGCTACTATCAGAGGTACATCCCTAGGTACTCTGATATCGCGGCTCCCCTGACGGATGCTCTAAGAAAAACAGAGCCTCAAACAGTCGTCTGGGACGAGACAAAGGAAAGAGCTTTTAGCGCCCTAAAGAGTGCCCTAACAAACCAGCCTGTGCTACGATCGCCAGACTATACAAAAGGGTTCGTTGTTCAGTGCGATGCTAGTGAGCGAGGCATGGGCGTTGTACTGTGCCAACGGGAAAATGGAGAAGTAGAACACCCCGTCCTGTATGCTAGTCGTAAGCTGTCCAGTCGTGAGCAGGCGTATAGCGCCACCGAGAAAGAGTGTGCGTGTCTCGTGTGGGCCGTTCAGAAATTGTCATGCTATCTAGCCGGCTCGAGGTTTATCATTGAGACGGATCACTGCCCTCTCCAATGGCTGCAGACCATCTCTCCCAAAAATGGCCGCCTCCTGCGCTGGAGCCTCGCTTTACAACAATATTCCTTTGAGGTGCGTTACAAAAAGGGGAGTCTCAACGGTAACGCCGATGGCTTAAGTCGAAGCCCCTAACGTAGGAATCAGCCTCAAAATTGTTTGTTACTGATGTTTTTCTTCCTGAGGCAGGATTGTTTAACATATTGCTTTTGTTTAGTGTTTCAAAGTGATGATATGCTTTCTAGTGCAATTTTTCAATTTGTGGACGCGTTCTGAGTGATGCTAGACTACTGTAAGGAACTAGGCAGTGGTATAAAAAGGGGAAAGAGCCTGGCAGGGCTTAGTGAGGGTTGTGCCGTGCTTGCTGACTGAGCGGTTGAGTTTCAGCGTAGTTCTAACGCTTGCCGGGAACGAGAACAAAAATGTGAACTCTCCCGAAGTCACTTTGCAGTGTCCCGTGCGAACCTGAACGAGAGAACGAGGCCTTCTCTGTGCGCTGCGCTCAAGAAACGTCGAGGGACGCCCGACTTCGGTTATGAGCATCATCGAGCGACATCCCTCCGGACAGCGGATGCAGTCCCCTGTCCATCGGGATCTCCTTCCCCCGGCGGGGCGGTCTGTTGCGTTTCGCCTGCGACACGTGGTTTTGCCGGCGCGACTGCGGCGGGGCGGCAGACATTTTGGCCCGATCGTCGTCGCCGCAACGCTCATCGGCAGGTGTTTCCAGGCGCGACTGCGGCGATGCGACCGCAAAGGATCACCCTCTCATTCCAGTCATTGTGCCCGAACCAGGCGATGCGAAAGCAGGGATCATCCTCTCATTACAGTCATTGTGCCCGACCGGCAGCGCTACGACAGGGTGCTACGAGATCGTGCTCGACATGGTGCTACGGCAGCGCTACGACAGTGTGCGTCACCATTAGCCCATTGTACATTCACGTGCTCGTCTTTTGAGGGGTTCCTTCTTGCCCTCAACTGCGAGAGTATAAAAACAGCTGCCCCCGGACGCCAAAAGGAGGGCTCCGATTTCTTCTGTTGAGTAAAGTGCTCTCCCGTCTCTCTACTTCGGTCAACCTGACCGCCAACTCTTTGCGATGTTAAAATAAACAAGTTGTTTTGTTGTTACCAGTCGACTCATGCTTTGCCGGGACCTTCGGATGCTTCCAGTTGTACCCCAGGCCGCCAGGCCAACGCTACCCTTGGGGCTTGCGACCCAGGTACAACCACGGGCGTCAGCGCCGAGTTCCCAACAACCGATCGTACCAGCGGTGCGATCCAAACACTACGTTAGGCGGTAGACGCGTTTATAGATAAAAGAAGAGTATCTTGTCCTTCTCACCCTTCCGAAATCTCGTTATTTTTTTCATTTTTGTACCCGTAGGGTAAAAACTATTGTTCGTCAAGAGTTACCCGACATAGACGCTTTAAACATCACTCCCAAATATGCTCTCTGGCTCACTCACTCACTCACTCACTCACTCACTCACTCACTCACTCACTCACTCACTCACTCACTCACTCACTCACTCACTCACTCACTCACTCACTCACTCCACATACAAGTCAAAATTCGCGTTTGTTGCACCCAAAATAACACGAAGTGGTAGGTCACGTAATAATCATCATCATCATCAGCCTGGTTACGCCCACTGCAAGGCAAAGGCCTCTCCCATACTTCTCCAACTACCCCGGCCATGTACTAATTGTGGCCATGTTGTCCCTGCAAACTTCTTTATCTCGTCCACCCACCTAACCCTCTGCCGCCCCCCTGCTATGCTTCCCTTCTGTAACCCTTAATGACCATAGGTTATCTTCCCTTCTCATTACATGTCCTGCCCATGCCCATTTCTTTTTCTTGATTTCAACTATGATGTCATTTACTCGCGTTTGTTCCCTCACCAAATCTGCTCTTTTCTTATCCCTTAGCGTTACACCCATCATTCTTCTTTCCATAGCCCGTTGCGTCGTCGTCAATTTAAGTAGAACCCTTTTCGTAAGCCCAAACGTGAGTACTGATAAGATACAGCTGTTACACACTTTTCTCTTGAGGGATAATGGCAACCTGCTGTTCATAATCTGAGAATGCCTGCCAAACGCACCCCAGCCCATTCTTATTCTTCTGATTATTTCAGTCTCATGATCCGGATCCGCAGTCACTACATGCCCTAAGTAGATGTATTCCCTTACCACTTCCAGTACCTCGCTACCTATCGTAAACTGTTGTTCTCTTCCGAGACTGTTAAACATTACTTTAATTTTCTGCAGATTAATTTTTAGAGTCCCCCTTCTGGTTTGCCTCTCCAGGTCAGTGAGCATGCATTGCAATTGGTCCCCTGAGTTACTAAGCAAGGCAATATCATCAGCGAATCGCAAGTTACTAAGGTATTCTCCATTAACTCTTATCCCCAATTCTTCCCACTCCAGGTCTCTGAATACCTCCTGTAATCACGCTGTGAATAGCATTGGAGAGATCGTATCTCCCTGCCTGACGCCTTCCTTTATTGGAATTTTGTTGCTTTATTTATGGAGGACTACGGTGGCTGTGGAGCCGCTATAGGTATCTTTCAGTATTTTTACATATGGCTCGTCTACACCCTGATTTCTTAATGCCTCCATGACTGCTGAGGTTTCGACTGAATCAAACGCTTTTTCGTAGTTGATGAAAGCTATTATAAGGGTTGGTTATATTCCGCACATTTCTCTATCACCTGATTGATAGTGTGAATATTGTCGATTGTTGAGTAGCCTTTACGGAATCCTGCCTGGTGCTTTGGTTGACAGAAGTCTAAGGTGTTCCTGATTCTATTTGCGATTATCTTAGTAAATACTTTGTAGGCAACGGACAGTAAGCTGATCGGTCTATAATTTTTCAAGTCTTTGGCGTCCCCTTTCTTATAGATTAGGATTATGTAAGCGTTCTCCCAAGATTCCGGCACGCTCGAGGTCATGAGGCATTGTGTATACAGGGTGGCCAGTTTCTCTAGAACAATGTGCCCACCACCCTTCAACAAATCTGCTGTTACCTGGTCCTCCCGAGCTGCCTTCCCCCTTTGCATAGCTCCTAAGGCTTTCTTTACTTCTTCCGGCGTTACTTGTGGGATTTCAAATTCCTTTAGGCTATTCTCTCTCACATTATCTTCGTGTGTGCCACTGGTACTGCATACATCTCTATAGAACTCCTCAGCCACTTGAACTAACTGATCCATATTACTAATGATATTGCCGGCTTTGTCTCTTAACGCATACATCTGATTCTTGCCTATTCCTAGTTTCTTCTTCATTGCTTTTATGCTTCCTCCGTTCCTGAGAGCATGTTCAATTATATCAATATTATAGTTCCTTATGTCAGCTCTCTTACGCTTGTTGATTAACTTCGAAAGTTCTGCCAGTTATGATCTAGCTGTAGGGTTAGAGGCTTTCATACATTGGCGTTTCTTGATCATATCTTTCGTCTCCTGTGATAGCTTACTGGTATCCTGTCTAACGGAGTTATCACCGACTTCTATTGCACACTCCTTAATGATGGCCATAAGATTGTCGTTCATTGCTTCAACACTAAGGTCTTCTTCCTGAGTTAAAGCCGAATACCTGTTCTGTAGCTTGATCCGGAATTCCTCTAGCTTCCCTCTTACCGCTAACTCATTGATTGGCTTCTTATGTACCAGTTTTTTCCGTTCCCTCCTCAAGTCTAGGCTAGTTCGAGTTCTTACCATCCTATGGTCACTGCAGCGCACCTTGCCGAGCACGTCCGCATCTTGTATGATGCCAGGGTTAACGCAGAGTACGAAGTCTATTTAATTTTTGGTCTCGCCATTCGGGCTCCTCCCCGTCCACTTTCGGCTATCCCGCTTGCGGAAGAAGGTATTCTTTATCCGCATATTATTCTGTTCTGCAAACTCTACAAGTAATTCTCCCCTGCTATTCCTAGAGCCTATGCCATATTCCTCCACTGACTTGTCTCCAGCTTGCTTCTTGCCTACCTTGGAATTGAAGTCGCCCATCAGTATAGTGTATTTTGTTTTGAGTTTACCCATCGCCGATTCCACGTCTTCATAGAAGCTTTCGACTTCCTGGTCATCATGGCTGGATGTAGGGGCGAAGACTTGTACGACCTTCAATTTGTACCTCTTATTAAGTTTCACAACGAGACCTGCCATCCTCTCGTTAATGCTATAGAATTCCTGTATGTTACCAGCTATATCCTTATTAATCAGGAATCCGACTCCTAGTTCTCATCTCTCCGCTAAGCCCCGGTAGCACAGGACGTGCCCGCTTTTTAGCACTGTATATGCTTCTTTTGTCCTCCTAACCTCACTGAGCCCTATTGTATCCCATTTACTACTCTCTAATTCTTCCAATAACACTGCCAGACTCGCCTCACTAGATAACGTTCTAACGTTAAACGTTGCCAGGTTCAGATTCCAATGGCGGCCTGTCCGGAGGAGGAATTAAATATCTATGTGCCTTTACTTGAACTTCCATACCTGGCCTCCGCTCCGCTCCGGACCGGAGGCCAGGAATGGAAGTTCAAGTAAAGGCACATAGATCTTGAATTCCTCCTGCATCCGACCCGCTCTGAAAGAAACTTTAGTTCGCCTTTTCGCCGCTCTTAGTCGCAGGCTTCGTTGTTGCTCTTAAAAGACACAAATAAGCGAGGCATAAAAAGAAAATCACCAAAGGAATAACAGGAACACGCTCCGCTGGGTAGAGCAGGCTAAAATAAAGAAGAAGGGAGGAAACAACGATACTCATAGACCACCACAGGAGAACGATTACAACAAAAGGTGGTGAAGCCGTTTTCCCCACCGCCCTTTCCGCGCGAGAAAGTCGTCAGGGAATACGAACAGGAACCGTTACAAATAGAATAAGCAACGCAATGATCGGCCGGCGAGGCCGCCGCGATAGCGGCAGAAGTATTGGTCGACGGGGACAATTATCGGAGGGTGCGCCAGCGTACCCCTGAGCAAGGCGGCTCCCGTGTGTTCCAAGGCGAGCGCCGGTTCATGCCTCTCTAGACGCGCGCTCGTTCCCACGGCTCCCGTTAGGGCCGCCGCCGCCGCCACCCCGGCGCAGCGAGCAACCCTTGTGTACGTCGTCTCAGGGTTCCGGCCGCCGTTGTTGACAGAGGACAGAGAGAAAGACGGGGAGGAGGCGGCACACCGTACGCGTTCACCCCGAGATGAGAACACACACACCCACCCGCGTCGGCACGCCTCCGGGCAATTTGGCCGCTATGCGCGCGCGATAGCGCACGCGCGTTCCTTCGGTCCACTCGGCCAGCGAGTGACCCGTCGTAACGGCGCCACGACGCGTACACACCGGGGTTCCAGGACTGCGGGGTCCCGTCCCGTTGTCTCGGCGGAAAACGACGCCGGCGGCGAACGACGGGGGTGGGGGGGGCTGAAAATTGAGATAAAGGACGGACCGGGCGAGATTTTCTTCCGCCATTTCATTAATCTTGATTCCGCGATGGCCGCAAACACCCGTGGCCGCGCAATAAACAGCGCCATCCATCGAGCGACCGCCCGTGGGTCCGTTGGCCGTCAAGCGCAACACGCCGGCCTGCCCTCCCCCTCTTCCCCCCGTGAAAGTACAGCTCTTCCGTCCGAAGGCTTCAGGACGTGCGGCAGTGATCTCTCTCGCCCGGCGACGCGCCAGAGACGAGCGACCAGCGGATGGGTCGACCTCGCCTCGGTCTGGATCTGCGGTGGCTTACCGAGCAGCGGATTAAGAGTGTCGCACTAGAAGCTTGTACGTGCGCTCAGATCCGGTAATGTAACTGGGATCACGGTGTGCCCTTGGCGTGCGGCGAGACACGTCTTCGACGCCGCTGTACACGTGCTGGGCAAAGCTCGCGCGGAACGGTCGTTGCCGTCGTCCCAAAACTGAGCAGTTAGGTAGGACGAGGTAATGTGCGCGAGCATGTCTAAGCCCATTAGCGGGCTCTAATCTGAGCCAGGCGTAATTCAGAGAGGCGAAAGCGTAGCGCGAACGTGCTAAAGAGCGCCTTAGGTATTCACCCGAAAGCAGGACTAAACAGTGGGACCTCGTATGTCAGAAGACACGCCCGGAGTAATTCATGAACGTGACCAGAATGCTTTTCGTGGCAGCTCTTTATGTTTAATTGCTGAGGCATTACTACATGCTCTGAAGGCCAGAGATCAGATACGGCTTCCGACGTACGTCATGGGCTTAGAATCGCGTGGCTATAGGCAAGACTCGCCACTGGGAAACTTAGTTCCATTCTTGGTTTGCGAATTTGTTTTCTTGTTGCCTGCTTCAGATGTCTGTTTCGCTGTAAGCTACTACGGACTCGCGGAACTACATATCTTGGGAAGATTACGCTGTGCTCGGTATGCTGAACAAAGTGGGAACGACTTCAAATTATCGGCAGAAAAAATCAAGGCCTTTCTACTTGTGATCCTTGTGATGAGCTACCACGTCCTGCCAGCTCAAGGAAAGTAACCTACGAAGTGGACTGAAAGTAAGAAATAAAATGCTACCTTCAAGTGTTCTTTGAATTTCTGGACATTGGAGTAAACATTGCCTACGTTATGTAAATCAAACTACAAGCTGACGAGCCCACTTTGCCCACGCTAACCGCACGGCAGTTCTGCTAAGCAGTCGCATGGGCTCTTATCAAAACGTTTCCAGCTGAGACCGAAGCGCAGGTCTTGCGCAGGTATGCAGGCGCATAACAATGCGCAAGGCAAGAAGCTCCTGCGCACCAAATGACAGAACTCTCTCTCGAAAGAAGTGCACGGATTGTTCCAACTGAAAGCTTGAAAGCCCCATATTTGCCTACTGGAACATATGCAAGGTTCCCTAGTGCTTTCTTGCCGAAAAAAATTGCTTCATGGATTTTTACGGTGGAAGCAACTAAGGAGCCCACGTAAATGTTCGGTTCTTTTAACGTATACATAGGGGCACATATGTCCCAAGGGATGACGTATAAGCTGTAAGAAATATATTTTTGAAAAGTGTTCCATTGTCCCATCGTAGGCACAAATAAAGAAAAATACACAATGCATCGATAATTTCTCCGCTCATCGGCTTATGTGCCTGAAGGGCATAATGAGTTGGGCAGGTCCGCGAGCCCGTGACTGCTGATGAGCTCAGCTTCCACTGCACAGCGTCGTCGTAGGCTACATAACGCTGACTTTCGCTCACGGATTGCGAGAAGCTTCTCTGGTGAAGAAAGAGGTGGCAGGAGACTCGCGGCATCAGTTGAACCACGAGATCAGTGGGCATCCGCAAAACCTTCGGCTGACGAACTTTTCCGAACTTCGAAGCGAGGACTTCTAAAGGTCTTCGTCTGCGAGGACAGCACGACAAGAAAGAGGGTTTCCTCGACAACATGTAGTGCAGTTAGTTTTCCAGGAGGGACCGCGGTCAGTGCGCAAGGAAACGTCGCTCACTCTTCTCGCATTTGTGCGAGATACTAGACTGATCGACTCATGGTGACATGCTCGACGCGGAAACAGACGCTCAGGCGATGCACTTGCTGGCCAAGTTCTCCAGGCTAATCCTGCCTGTAGCAAGTTGTAACAAATCACCACCACCACCACTAATACAAGGTACAAGACTTATGAACAAGGAAGGAGATGGTGATAAAGATAAAGATGGCGATGATTATGATAATTAATGGAGATGATTATTAGAGAAATGTATTGAAACATATATGGAGGTATATGACACCTTGCAGCGCCGCTAAACGTCAGTGTCGGTCCTTTGGTGAGCTACAAACTGAATTTGTATGTGTACGTTGTGTGCACGTTGTTGCTAGTTGCTTATTAAATAATGAGCAGTGGGAAAATAGGTGACCCATGGATCAGCCATTCCAGTCATCAAAAAAAAAAAATAAAATAAAACTGCAGCTCAAGGAATGTGTGAAATAAACAAACAAAAGTGAGAAGGAAAATGAAGAAGAACATGTAGTGGTAAATCGAGTGTCGTTAAACAGCACAGAGCACGCTGTATCGGCGATACGCGAGCGTCTAGTCACAGTTGAGCGTTACGAAAACAGTCTCGATCTGTACCGTGACAGCATATAAAGCAAAACACGTGGTTATCGTGCACACGCACACAGTACAAGTTCACATAAGTACGCAGGAAGTCAGATGGTTAGCGCTTTCACAATGAATTGTCTTTCAAAGAGAGTGGATAAAGTTGCTATCTCTCAGAAAATTACGTAGAGCTTTGACGCCCTGTTCTCGTTTGAGCCCAACCAGGGTCCAGGGACCACATAAAAAGACGCCTGTCCAGCCAATTGAAGCGCAGTGTCTCTCACTAGCACTTGTATTGAGAACATTCGATGCGCACATGTTCCACAGACGCATCTTCGGCGTTACAGTGGGTTCACTTTATCACCTAGGACATGTGTAAGAAGTAGGGCGTGTAGGCGACCTCCAGAGTACAGTCGATGTATGAGCGTGTCAAAGGTGCTATCAATGCACTGGTACGTTGCGAAGGCACAAAAACTGGTGAATACAACATAGGAGGGACGTATTTGTGAGAATTTTTTGTCGTAGTCCAGATAAACTTGGCATTCGATATTGAAAATTTAATAGGGTTAAGGTGTCCAAATCATGTGCCGCAGTCAGCAATCTGTCTGCCGCCTCATTTCAAGCGTATATACGTTGAAGTAGACCCTTTTATGCATCAACATTGTTCACATGGAGCACCATGTTAGTCGTACGTTCATGCAAGCATATCTAGCGTAGGTGGCCTTGACTGACAGTGCTGCACACTTTAGGCAGTTTTAGGAACGCAAAAACGAAATTCCTTAATTCTGCAGTCGCTTGTCGCTTCGTTCTTCAGCAAACCGAATAATGCTGGAGCACTTTTGCAAGCATTTTTAGGAAAAATATACAAGGAAAGCAAGCTAGAACACCACACTCACTCACACATTTCAGGCGAAGTAAATGTCTTCCAACAGGCCTGTTCCGTAAACACGACCTCCATTCTACAATTCTAATGCTCCCCATTCTTATTTCTTCCTCGTCGAACTTTCTTTTTGTCGATTTCTATTCTTTGAAACGAAGGTAGAAACAATGTGGCGCTTATATCTTTACGATGTTTGTAATGAAGGACGAATCCACCCCCATGCGGCCTGTGGCCGGCGCTATATATTTGTGTCGCAAACCTATAATTTCCAATGGCACAATGTTCTAACCGAGCCCACCACGTGAGAACAGAAACCCAATGCTTAGCGAACAGACCGGTGCGAAATTCCAGTCGAATCTCGACACACAATGCCGAGGCTGCGCGCGAACAGTGTCCTCCAGGTTCATTTGGATTTGAAGCGAGCTATCGGACGATAAAGCGGTCTCAAATAAACCGAGCCGACGGAGCGTTCGCACGGCAAGTTGGGCGCTTTCAGTGCGCGGGCCTTTTTGTCTTTGGAACGGCAAGCATACACATTCTGGCAACAGGGGGTGGGGGAGGGGGGGGAAGAAATCCGATCGCGAGCGAAGCTCGCGCAAAGCTGTGTACAACGCCTAGCGCGCACGCGCGGTTCGTTAAGGCGTTAAAAAATCGCGCTTTCCTGCCTTCCAGCTCCCTTCGCCTTGCGTAAATCTGGGACAATCGCGTAGCGCCCGCGCGCATGCAAATTAGTCCGCATCGGTGGGGGACCGCCGCGAGGAGCCCCAGGGATTACAGTCCAATTCAGAACGGGCCCGGCTCGCGCAGCGCCGAATCAGAATGACTGGGACGCTGACTCTAACGCAGCGTCTCGATCGCCAGTTCGCACTTTCCGCGCGCTACTCATATACATACCATAGGCACGCCCCGGCAAAGTTCTCGCCCTGATAAGTACGAACGCGTCGCCGGTGCAGGCGGACGCATTCCGCGCGACTCCGAGAGGAAAATCCGCCCGCGGCCCGATAAAGGAACAACAAAGCGCAGGTGGAGAGCGCGGACCCCGCGGAGCGACGATTATCTCAATACGCCGAGTTCCGAAGCACATCGCGCGAGCGCCTAGTCGTCCGCAGTGGCGCGATCAATGAGAAATAAGCGAACGCTTCGAGACTTTGCGAAACGGAGGTCTGCCTGCGCTAACAGCGAAGGAAATAACAATGGTAACTCCGAGTAAGAAAGGTCGAGAGGAGAGCTCTGGATAAGTGATACGCCGGCGAGGAAGAAAAAGAAAGGAAGAGAAAAAAGGATGAGGAAGGAAGAGCGGAGGCGGAGGCAATCTTAAGCGCCCAGTTCGCGGGAAGGCTGCGCAAGAAAAACAACTGCGCACGCGACATTGAGTGCGAACCTGTCGCATTTTTTTTTTACGTATTAATAACGGATCCACTGGAGTCATATGTTATTCTCGAGTCGATCGATCTTTAATATCAAGCAATGACATAAGGACTACTTCGAAGAACAAAAGAAGCTATATCTAAGGTGTATACACTGTGAGACAGGCAGTTTTTTTTCTTATTTGTTTTTTGTTTCGTTTTCACTTCTTGCTTCTATTTCTTGGGGAAATGCATTCTGTGTTTACATTGAAATATTTACATGCGTATGAAGGCCCCTGAACCGAATGAACGATATCTGCACATCTAAACAAGAAGTCAAAGTTTTTCTCTTTTTTTTTTTCACTAGAAAAGTTGAAGGTGGGGAGGAAGGTACAACCTCAAAAACGAGCTCGGATACTAAATCCAGCTCATCTTCGCACGCAATCGTCCCCCTATCTTCTCAGATCAGAAGGCGGAGAATTGAAAGAGAGAGAGAGGAAAGAAAATCTTTTGAGTCGTGTTCAGCGAGGCAAAGTTCGTGCCGTAAGGCCTGAATATGAAGATTCGCCGTGTGTCGACTGGGATTTCCAACGCGTAGGAGGGCATTGCAAAATGAGCCAACTTTGGCGCGCACCTTTACAAAGAAAAGGACACATGTGCGAGGCGTTATATTCGAAGGAGAAAAAAAAAAACGAAAAGAGCAAAAGAAAAAAAGAGTAGACAACTCATACTCAACAGATTCTGTGGAACGCAGGCGCCTGTTCTGTGTGGTATTTGAACGTCAAGTAGGAGCGCGCTTTGAAAGCATCCTATTTGCCGAGTCTCGCAAGGATAAGCTTGTTCAGCATGGCGTGCTGCCTTCGCAAGAACATGCAGATGTAGCAATGATTCCGTAGAAACGAGGTGATTTGCCTCAGGGCCCTTGCGTTTGTAGGAAGATTCGTTATATAGGAAAAGGCAAAAATGGCTTTTTTTTTCATATATATATCACGGTACGAATAAGGCTGTAAGCTCAACGACGGTTGCAGACAAGTCGTTTCTTTTAGTCGATCTGCTCAAATGCTGAACGCGTCGCCCACCGTCCTAGTTCCCATCCCTCACGAAATGCATTTGTTTATGCAACCCATTTGTCATGAAGCTTATTGGTTATTAAGCACTCTGCGTTCTCGGGCCCACGTAAACTGCGCGGGCGGCGCCTCCGTATTTCAGGGCCGCCAAGGACGCGGACCTCGCGTGAAGAAGCATGTCCGGAATTACATCGTGTGAGCCGTTGGCGTAGAGCGAAAAAAACTTCCGTTCGAATGCAGAAGTTTATATATCGAACAAACGGTCCGTTGTGTAAACGGGCGAGTACAGGAACATTATTTTTCGGTCACGAATAAGGCCGCCTCGCATTTACCGGCACGCCATCGGTCTGAGTAGCACTGGAGCAGAGACACGCATGCGCGGGAGTTGACAGAAACAGTTTATACATCTACGTGAACGAGAAAGCTTGTACCAGTGACACGTCTAGAAGCATTAATGACTGCGATTTATTTGGATTTCAAGACGAACAGCAGTGTTCGCCCACATTCAGGCGTGACGCGGTCTGCTCACCTTTGCTTGGTTCTTTGTATGTGTTTGGCCCACATCGAACTAACTGCGGTTGCGAGGTGGAATCTGAACAGTGTACGGGCCTTGTTATGACTACAGAAGACAACATGCTGTTTGTCACGCGCAAGATTACAATGCGAGAGCCACGCTGGAAAATAGTCTGGAGGAAAGTTCCCACGCGATGCTGGGCGCTGCTAATTTTCCCGTAACGAGCTCCCCTCGTCAGGGAAGAAGCGCCGCAAAGGGAAGAGAGAGTTGCCACTCCGGGGGAGGCCGAGACGACGCGAAGGGCTCATGGACGGTTCCCAGAAGAAAGCCGCCAGAAGTGCCTGCCCTGTGCTGAGAAGTAGCGGAGAAGACCAGTTGGAAGTAAATTATCGGATGATGATGAATATAGTCCACGGCCATACCCTCTCTCGCGGCCTTTGCGCCCGCTGGAACTTGGTGCGGGTCGCCGGTCCGATATTCTCTCTGCGACAGTGTTGTTTATGCTTCTTGAGTGGCTGTCGTCCTGGCGGGTTGTGACCTTTTTTTCTTCTTTTTTTGATTGGCTACCGCGAGGAAGGAGGGTTGGAACAGAGGTGTTATAATGACGGTGCCGAAAGAAAACAAGCGGCTTTGGGCCATGGAAAGAAAGCTGATCCAGACGCTCGTTGCTAAACATTTGAAAGTCTTTTTCTGTTTTACCTATTGAACGATGTAAATAAGTTTTGTACAAGTGCCAGTAAACCTGTTGGTTTTTGAGTTCCCAACTTCCGAGCTTCTGATTTCTTCAACCCAAAGCCTGCGCCACGTTGCGATATGGAGCTGTGTTCGAGACATAACTTAGCGCCACAACTGCCTATCTTTTGCTCTTCTCTTGAAGACCGCGCTTGTTGAAACGTGCTCATGAGTAATTAAATGATAAGTATCGGCATACTTGATTCTGCGATGTGCCGTAGACGACGCGTGTTCAGGCTATGCACGTTTATTTCTTTACTTCGTTTTCTTGTATCACTAGCTTACGTGCCGACGAATTAGCGATCGCAAAGCTTAGTTGGATAGTTATATTTAGTCCTTTCTTCCAATTGTCCGTTGTTTGGCCGCCCAGATGAGTTGACTTGGCAAAACCACTTGCCATGTTGAATGCCGTTCTGACAAAAATCAACTTTGCAGAGCGACAACTGCTTTAAAGATGAATTTTCGTTCCTCGACAAGAATTATCGATTGTCATAGCTAAAGGATGAAGAAGTGAAAGTATCTCCAGCATGGCGAGCACCCGCAGGGCACCTTTAGCGGCCGGATTCTGCAGAGAAACTGGTCGGGATTCCGGATAGGCAAACCGGGCGGCTTCGTCGGCGATGTCATTACCATCAATACCGGTATGTCCGGCAAGCCACTGGAATATAATTTCATGCCCTTTAGCGATAGCTTGATTGTGGTCTTCTCTTATTTCATGTCAGCCGCTCATGAGTCCTATGATATAGTGCAAAATGCAGACTCTGAAGGGCTGCCTTAGAGTCACAAAAGATGACCCATTTCTGAGGTGTCTCTTGCAGGAGGTATTTGACAGCGGCACACAGGGCAGCAAGCTCTGTCACCGTTAATGTTGTTATGTGTGACAGTTTGGTTTTCTTAGCCGGAATGACAACGGCACCTGAAGAGCTGGTAGATGAGACCAAACCATCGGTACAGATGTGTATTCGGTCCCCATATGTCTCATTCATTAGTAGCAGCGTCATCTGTTTCAGAGATATTTTTGAATGATTGGCCTTCTTCTTTACACCCGGAATACTTAAGCGCACCTGAGACTTTTGGAGACACCACAAGGACCAAGGCCTTGCTGCTGGCATGTATCCTAATGGAAGACAATGTGTATGGGTGATGATGACTTAAGAAAACGTTTGACGATGTCTGTGCGATGGCAAGAACGCCAAGTGATGATCGAGGACGCGGGAAAGCTGACGGAGATGCGTCCTGAGACAATCCACAGCAACGTATATTTGGATGGGATGATCTTTGGCGAGCCAGATTGTTGCAGCTGTTGGAGCACAGCGAGGATGTCCTAAACACGCGCGCAATGCTTGGCCCTGTAAGCTCTCCAGTCATGCCCTGGCGCTCTTTGGCCTTAGATGCCCTTGTGCCAATAAACTTCAATCATCATCAAGCTCTCCAATGAGCGAACATTTCACTTGCACGTACTGCACAACACTGGAAGGCTGTAGCGTAGATACCCTAGGAATAGAGCTCTGTACAGCTTAAGCATGGAGCGTACAATGTGCCCCATGTTATCCCGCACATGAATCTCTGTAGCTGGGCGATCAACAGTTTTCTTTTTTTTTCAGGTACGTGCAATGAGGACTCCATGAAAGATTTCGGTCGATCATTACACTCAAGAATCGTTTAGTCTTTCCATAGGTGACAGTGTGTCCATTAATGGAGACTGGGTGCGGCGTCATAGGTTTACATGAGAATGCAGTCAATGCACATTTCTCGGTTGATACAGTGAAGCCTTTTGTTTGAAGGTATGCTGATGTCAAAGTTGCTGCTTGCTGCAATCGCGCGCGAACCTGAAGGCGAGTGACCACAGAAGTCGAAAGGCAAATGTTATTTGCGTATATCGAGACGTAGATTGTTTTAGGTAAAACTGCAGCTAGTCCAATGAATATCCCATTGAACAATGTGGGACTCAATACTCCTCCTTGAGGCACGCCGCAGTAAGTGTAATATTCAGATGTGGGGCCATCTTCTGTTTTACAAAAAAACGACATGGTGAGTTATGTAGTCGGATAACTAGCGAAGCATGCGGCCGCCGATCCCAATAGTCTCTGCGCAACGTCGTCATACGCGCCTTTCACGTCGAGAAAGAGTGCAACTGATATGCACTTAGGGCCTTTCTCCTGTTGCACAAACGTTGTCAGGTCAATGACACTATCAAATGAGGAACGACCCCGACGAAAGCCTGCCATGAAAGTGAGGTAGATATGCTAACGCTCGAGATACCATTCTAGACCTGCAAGGACCACCCTTTCCACCAACTTCCCGATGCACCTTGCCAGAGTGATAGGACCATATGCCAACAAGTCCAATGGTAACTGTCCCGGATTTAGGAAAGGTAACTTCCATTGCCGGGGAACTTTACCTTTATGCCGTGAGTTGTTGAAACTGTTCAGAAGCGCTCTTTTGCGTTGTCACAGTGCAACATAGGTGACGCCGTCAGGGCCTGGATAGGATAATCGTTTAAAAACGGCCAGGGCAGCTTCGGGTTCTTCCATGGTAAAAGACACGTCCATTTCTAGTACCCGAGCCGCAGGGAGGTCACTTACATGAACGTTGGTGTTGACAGGCTCGCCAGTGACCCTCGCACACAATCCCTTCGCCACACCAAGCTCAGTTTGGCCAAGATGGAGGGCCATGCAAAGCTGCGATTGGGTGCCGTTGTTGCGGGGATGAACGAAGATCACGGACTGTCGTCCAGATATGTGAAAGCGGCTTGCGAGGGTCTAATGATTCACAGAATGTCCTTCATCGCTCACTCTATAGTTTGTCTACGCGACGCTTTCCTCTGACTGCGTCGCGCGCCTCTGAGATCACAAATTGATCTAGTGCGTCTGTGACATACATGGCAACGATTGAGCGAACGCAGCTGCCCGATCTGCCCATGACAGCGTCAACTGTGTTGCCATTTCTCTTTCTAGAGCCGACACAGCGAAAGAACTTTCCGCGCTTGCGCGTGACCTAAATGAAATTCCTCCGGATTCAAAAATGCACGCCTTCATACCCTGGATCCTAATTTACAGCTGCGCTTTCCGCCCGGCCTTCCACGGCGCAACTACACCCTTCTGGTCCGTCTATGGCTTGTAGTACCATCTTCAAATACGTATTCGTTTCTTATTGGAATGGCCAACAGCCAACTTTGTGACTTCTGTGGGTGCAACGAATCAATTGCGCACTTTCTTTGTGAGTGCCCTTGTTTCAACCCGCCAAGAGCAGCCCTCTCAGCCACCCTAGACCAACTTGACAAGCGCCCAATAACGGAAAATAACATCCTTGGAAACTGGCCTACGCAAACAGCCGTGCGAGCTGCCATGAAGGAACTGTCGCGTTTTTTAAACGACACGGGACTCTGTGACAAATTGTGATTGTAAACTGTGAGACGTATGATGAAACTGTGACACTGTGTAACACAAGAACACCTTCGCAGACTGCGTGGCAGTGCCCACAGAAACAGTTCTGTTTTATCTGTATGTGTGTGTGTGTGGTTTCTTCCCACGTTTTTTACTTCTTTTGTTTTTCATTCCTTTTCTCTCTCACCGATCGCATTCGTTTGCTCCTCCCCCGGTACAGAGTAGCCAAACGGAGATAGTCTCCGGTTAACCTCCCTGTCTTTCCTTTGCCTTTCTCTCTCTACCCACTCTGTATCGTCGGCTCTGCACTCCGTCGAATCGCACGAAGTCTCTCAAGTTGAATGTGGAAATCCGTTCGGTTCGACGACCCATCAGAATATACTGAAAATCATCGGAGCAACCTAAAAAAAAGTTATATATTTACTTTCCAGGAACGAGCGCCAGGGTCGGTGCCCAGGAAGTGGATACGTCACGACGTCGCCAACTACTGACTCGCTCCGTTCCTGCAGGTCGCAGTGGCTCCGTTGTTGAAAGCCACAAATTATGTCCACAGAGACGTGCTACGATTTAAACCATTCATCACCAAAAAATTGACTTTAGTATGAAGATACTTAAGACAGAAATGCGTGCCTGTATTTGTTTGTGCGTGCGTGCGCGTGCGTGCGTGCGTGCGTGCGTGTGCGCGTGCGTGTGCGCGTGCGCGTGCATGTGTTTGTAGTGACTTTATAAGCATTCTGGCAATGTGCGCTATGACGCACGTCTACGTATTGCTGATATGTCGCGTGCTCTGACTATGCATCAAGCATGGTAGGGTATGCTTGATTTATAGCTTGTATACCTCAGCCTTTACATTACTTTTTCCTTTGTTTTGGTTTTTTTTTTCACGTTTGTTGGTCACTGGGGTTTACATTTTGCGTTGGTTGTATAGCCGCTCCTTTTGGTTTACGCTGACAGGTTCAAGTAAATATTCCAAGGTTCATCATTTAATCAAAGACGAGTGTCCAAAAGCAATAACGCATTGGAAGCCCGCCCGTAGCCATCACAGTGGACAGTTTTGCTAAAGGGAAGCATTCATTATCAAATAATTTGCAAACACTATCTCCTAAAATTTTCAAATTAGAAAAATGGGAAGCTAGGCCTCTTCAGGGCCCGGCTATCTCAAGATCAACCGCACTACTCAAGCTAGAATTATGAAAGAAAGAAACAAGAAAGAAAAAAATCTAAACACAAAAACACAAGACAAACGCAAACACTAGTCAGAAGCAAACAAGTACTTTCACTGCACAGGCATTAGCACCGGCGGCAGGTCTGTCGTGCAGAATGGAATCTCGTGCTTCCGCATATCAGCCAGCGACTCCAAGAACTATGTGCGGTCTGAGTGTGTATACATGTATGAGTTTGGGTAGAAATCGTTGGGCAGTTATGACTTGACAACGATCGCCCCTGATCAACGACGGTAAGTGCTGGATGAGTTGGCACATGGTTCACACAGATGAAAACCACCAGCAAAAAAGAGACGTGCACAAGAATCAAGAACTGCGCAGGACCATGCCGTTGACAGCACAGTCCTGTTTCTTCCTTGCGTATGTGTTTTCTTTTGCTGGTTTTCATCTTGGTATGCCCTGATCCCAGCGGTGATAAAAGCGTCTCCCTCAATATTCAAAAAAACGCGGGTAACTTATTTTGTTACCTTCGAGAAAAGCAAATAAAAAATAAAGAAATCGTAAGTAGGTCACGGGGGCTCAGGAACAGGAGCAACAGAACGGCCACTGAAGTAGTCGCGGGCTCGACGATAATGGTGCCGTAGCAGACCGGACGCCGACAGGGCACGAGAGGTCGTGTGCTATGCTGCTCCCGAACAGCAGAATCGCGACAAAGAAAAAAAAATCAAAGGAAACGGAGGAGCAAGAAACTGAGACCGGTAGACAAGAATCGCGGCTGCCCAAGGATCAGCTGTAGCAGCAGCAGCAGCAGCAGCAGCGGCGACGACATCAACGACAACAGTATGAGCGCGCGGAGAACGCCGCGGCGACAGCAATCGCACAAGGGGTAGGAGCCTGCAGGCAGCGACATTCACAGCACCGATTCATCAAGCCGCAGGAAGGAAGGACGCCCCGGAACATTTCCTGCGGCAAGAGTAACAGGGCCATCAATAACTCTTCGTCAAGGTTCGCGCAGCCGCGCCGCTCGGCGTTTACCGCTCGGACTCCCAGCGCAACCCGTTCGCCATGCCGTGCTCTCGCTTTCTCTCTTTCCCTTTTCCCTCTCTCTCCTGCCACTCTTCTTTCTGTCCTTTCCTTTTTTTTTTCTTTCCTCCCTTCCCTTCTTCGTTCTGGTGGCTTCCTCGTGGACCCCTTTCGGTCCGGGACCTCAGCTCGAGCGCGCGCGGGCTGCGCCGACGTGATGCCGCGCGTCACGGCCACGAGCTCGCGCGACGGCGGCAGACCGCGGGCCGGAGAACGCTTGGTCGCCTCGGTGTCGTTTGTCCGGCGGCCGTGGCGACAGAGTCGAGTTCGCGCCGCGCATCGGGACGCCATTAATTAATGAGCAGTAGCGAGCGTCGCCGCGAGGTAATGAGGCGTGCGTAACACCTTCGGGCCCGCGGGCATAGTTGCGGGCGGCGAGGATCGCGCGCGCCCGCCAGCGCTGCAGCGACGACGGGTCCGGCCTGTAAGTGCCCCCCCCCCCCCCCCCCGCGCTGAGTTGGAAACAAAGCAGGCGCCACCAAAAGAAACAAGCGCCGACGGGTCTGGAGTAGTCGCGATAGACACGTGTTCGGGAAGCGGCTTCGATGAGTGCCTCTTCGGAGGGGGGGGGGGGGGAATTTGGAGGCCCGCATGGAGCAATTTAATGGAAGAGGTGGGGCGTACTAACATCTTGATGGGGGCTCTATTGTTCATCTTCAACATGAGCTGAAGTAGTGCGCAACTCGAACAAGGACACACACGCACACACACGTACGCACCACAGCACAAGCATTGTTGGCAGCCGAATTTTAATTTAAAGAATGCCAGCTGTTTGTAGCTTGTCTTGAACAACTTGTCTAGAACAAACACGGGCGTAAACGTTTAAAGATTAGGAGCTTTCACTCGAGGAAAGCTACCTCTTCGCCTGATCTATCTAAAAATTCAGTGGGCAGTAAGTGTTTGTGCTGTGATTGATGTTCTTCTCTGCGTACTCTCGTTTCAGTCACACCATTTCAGCTTATGTTAAGGCAGAATGTACTCCCTGCGAACGATATCGACGCCTTTCTACAAAGCTGCTCAGCTCTTGTCTCCCTGTCCCTTTAGTATGCATTGTCACGACACAAACACACGCACACACAGACACAAGAAAAGAAAAAAAAAGACCAAAGGAAGTCAAGCTGCACTCCTGTTCCTTACACTTCTCCGGCTTAGGACAACCTGTCGAGTCGCTTCCATGAGCAAGCCCTTCAATAAGTGCCACGGCTATCCAAAGCATTTGTTTTATCGGTGCATAGACAGGACCGCTTGGTAGATCGCCTCTTCGCACACGCGAGTACTTTGTGGCAATTTCCGCTACCCTTATTGCAAAAACGCTTAACACTCCATCTTCTTTCTAACAAACTGCGCTCGATACTCGTCAGTTTGGACACTCTGTAGCCAATTATGGAAGACAAAGCATTGTTACCCCTTCCAGCGGTCCGGATAAACAAAGGAACGCCGACGGCCTCCATACACTATACTCAATCACTTGGCTTTACTAAAGAAAAAAAAAAATCGGCGAGTAGGAGAAGCATTTGTTTTCGCGTAGCCTTAATCAAAAGCATGTAAACAAAGGAAATATTTTCTTCGAAAGCCCTGTTTTCCTTGGAGGTATAGATCATCGATGAAGTCAAATACCAAGCCTGCAACATGGTCTCCCGAGATGTATGAACAGCAAGGTCGCTACGAGAACGGGAAGCCGTAACGGCCACCTTCTATGTGTGCTGCTGCTGCACGGATGCGTACACGTCGCAAGCATTCGCATAAGGCAGCATGGTGTAAGGAAAAGCCAATCCACACTTCATTAAAGGTAAGGTATCGTCAAAGAGCACCATACACAGGACGCGGAATCGCAGCACAAAAAAAAAAAAAAAAAGAGCTGCTGCCGCGATGTGACGGCCAACTAAAGTGAACGCTAAGAAAAAGAAAATAAAGAAAAGGAAGCCCTGGGAAGCGTTGGGAAGAACTTTACAGCTTCCCTCTCTCTCCGTCCTACAAGCTCACCTCCATCACATAAAGCACGCAGAAAGTGGGGAGTTTCAGATCGTTTTCCCAGATGACCACTTTCGCGCAGGCCACAGGAACTGGAGGCGCCGGATAACTTCAAAACTGGAAGCAGCAGCAGCAGCGCGAAATAGCTCGCCTTCGCCAAAGGAGTCTTGTAGGAAGTGCAAAATGTGTAAGGGTCGGGAAGTGAGTGGGAGAATCAATGGCACTATGCAGTTGTTAGAAAGGGTGAAGCAAAAAAAAAAATAGAAAGAAACAGGGCCTTTGCAAACGCTCGGGATGAAAGTGATACGGCAAGTCAGCGAGTGCCTCGCACATGAGCTGAGGGACGCGGCAACGAGCAAAATGAGACGTAAGCAACGAAAAACAGGCTGTCGGTCGAGTGGTGAGAAGGTCATAACAGGAGGCTTCCGGGGATACAGCGCGGAACGGCTGGAAGGACGCGCGATGCGGACGTAATTTGATTATTTGATTATGCGCATTTCACTCGCACTTGAGCCGTGAGGGAAGGGGGGAGGGGGGAGTAGCTGCACAGGGTTCTCCCACGCCCCCATTCGCGCCCGGCGCTGAGGCACATGGTACAGTAGCGCAGGAACGCCGCGCGAGGCACGAAGTTGGCGGTTAGGTGTAGCCGGAGCTAACGTTAAGGAGGGAGAAAGGCTTTCGCGGTTGCTGTCGTTGGAAGCAGCTCGACACAACATACGAAAGCGGAGGTCACGTTGAAGTGAATTGAGATAAAACTGTTTATTCGACCGTCAAACACTAAATGAGAATCCTGCTAGGCGGTGTTTGGATCGGACCGCTGGTACGATCTGTTGGGAACTCGGCGCTGACGCCCGTGGTTGTACCTGGGTCGCAAGCCCCAAGGGTAGCGTTGGCCTGGCGGCCTGGGGTACAACTGGAAGCATCCGAAGGTCCCGGCAAAGCATGAGTCGACTGGTAACAACGAAACAACTTGTTTATTTTAACATCGCAAAGAGTTGGCGGTCAGGTTTGACCGAAGTAGAGAGACGGGAGAGCACTTCACTCAACAGAAGAAATCGGAGCCCTCTTTTTGGCGTCCGGGGGCAGCTGTTTTTATACTCTCGCAGTTGAGGGCAAGAAGGAACCCCTCAAAAGACGAGCACGTGAATGTACAATGGGCTAATGGTGACGCACACTGTCGTAGCGATGCCGTAGCACCATGTCGAGCACGATCTCGTAGCACCCTGTCGTGGCGCTGCCGGTCGGACACAATGACTGTAATGAGAAGATGGTCCCTGCTTTGGCATCGCCTGTTTCGGGCATAATGACTGGAACGAGATCCCTGCTTTGGCATCGCCTGTTTCGGGCCCAATAACTGGAATGAGATCCCTGCTTTGGCATCGCCTGTTTCGGGCACAATGACTGGAACGAGATCCCTGCTTTGGCATCGCCTGTTTCGGGCCCAATAACTGGAATGAGATCCCTGCTTTGGCATCGCCTGTTTCGGGCACAATGACTGGAATGCGAGGATGATCCCTAGGCGGTCGCATCGCCGCAGTCGCGCCTGGAAACACCTGGCGATGAGTGTTGCGGCGACGACGATCGGGCCAAAATGTCTGCCGCCCCGCCGCAGTCGCGCCGGCAAAACCACGTGTCGCAGGCGAATCGCAACAGCGGTGAGGGGCAGACGCGACGACAGAAGAGAGAAACGGATGACCCTGCAAATCACGCTCAATTGTCCTTGAAGAAAAGCTTTCTGTTATTATATCTTTTCTTCTTTTTTACCATTTAAGCTGACTAAATAAAACTCGTTGAAAAGAAGTAATCGAAAAAAAATTACAAAGAAAGAGAAACTGGCAATTTTCACAATTTTGCAGCATAACGTGCTGTTTAAAAAAAGTTAAATTCGAGCGCAGTTTTATGCGCCAGCCCGAAGGCTAACTAAATAAGGATCGAGCGCCACGTCGTGAAGAAATGAGTCGTCGTCCTGATCTCTCATTCATCTTGTTAGAAAAGCCCCGTTGATAAAATCAAAACTTATCAAAGAACAAGCCCTGTTTCACATTACTTCATGTAAATGCTGCAAGTTACAATTCATGACAACAACAGCAACTACTACAACAACAACAACAAAAAAAAGACGTACGCCACTTTAGATAAATCGGCTTGCTTACAAAGCCAAAATGCGCGTTACAACACTCGCCATCTTTACATATGCCAGACTAATCATGGAGAAAAACTGATTAAACTCTTCTACCAGCGTTTCTTATGATTTGCAGACAAGGTGAATTGTTATTACTGGCCCCCCTGTGAAGAACCTACGAGCGATACGTTTTGGCAGTTGTTACAAATCTTTATCAGCATCAATCCTATTTTTTTCTGAAATTATGAATATAAATGAGAGCAACCCACCTTTAGTGGCGCCAGCTATTCCTTCTCACGGGGCAAACAAAACTGGAAGCACGAAAAGCGGAATGCAGTGAAATGTCACGAACACCCGGCAAGCTCCTCACGCGAGTGAACGACGACACAGAAGAGAGTAAAATGACACTCAGAGACAGTTCTCCAAGCAAGCGAAAGCACACAAAACGGTCCAAAGAGGCAGCGCAAAAGTAGTTTGGGCAGACAAGATTGCTCCCGTTTGTTCACACGGCCACACAAGGGAACCCGCTACTGCATGCGAAAAAAAAAAAATATTCAAACGTGCCCAACATATACGAAAACGATACGCGCACGTATGTACCAGATGGGATACGAATTGATTACTTAAATAAATAATTACTTAATTCTATATACATTTATTTCCGTCCCGAGGTGTTAATATGGTAAAAAGCATGCAGGCCATGGCTCAGCTAGAGAGATTTTCCAGGCAGTTCTGTATGTAGTACATCTTTGGTCATGCCGAGTGGTGGTGAGAATGGCCTTAATAAACACCGTTTTCGCTGCCCTGACCCCACGGTTACGGCCGTTACCGGGCATTTAGTGTCACTACGAGCCCCAGTGATGGCGACGCTGCAGCAGAAGACGCGTCCGTGCGACTAATTTCAAATAATTAAGTCTACTTTTCGGACCATTTGCAATAGTGGGCAGAAAGATTAGGAGAATGGCTAAGATTTCGTTTACTTCGGCTTCTTCCAATTCCGGTCTCGTTCGAAGGCGATATAACAGACAAGGTTGCAACTAAATTTTGAAACCATAAAATTTCATTTTTTTGTTACGAACGATTGCAATGCGGATTTCTCATTGCTAACTGTAATTGAGGTTGTACTCGTGTGATGAGTACCATTTGTGTGGTGGCGCGACGGTCAGAAGATGAACGAATGCATTATCGCTACCAGCGTTTCCAAGACCGCCGAGGTTCGTGCTCAACTTGACCGCGGGCTCTGCCCTGCTGCTACGGCAGCGTGGAGCCTCGTGAAGTTTGAGTAAAAGAAAGGCAGCTCTAATTCAAAGCTGCCGGGTCTCGACGTCCCTGCGTTCGAATCCCGACAGCGTCTACTGTCCATCATAATCAAGCAGGCTTAACCACGGGGACGGGAGATTAACAGGGACACCGGGCCTTACAGCCGCGTACCGACTACACACGTGCTTCTGATATCGCGCCTCACATTCATAGGCGGTATATACCTGGTGGTGGCTGCAGAATGCTACGTCAGAGTGCTACGTCAGAATGCTACGCTTCAATAGAGAGGGGTCGTATCCGCCAAGCCTTTCATTCGTATGGGCTGATTGCCACTCACTAGTCGACCTCCTCGGAATTTACTAGTATTTTCTATAAGAAACAATGAGAACATTTACGCAAACATTTATAGTTGCTGTTACGTAAATAATATTTTCGTGAATACGAGCTCACGTTTTTTCGTTCTTCACTCACATTCGGTCCTATGCCCTGTCCTTCTAAACAGCCGCAGGCTTTAAGCTTGCTGTTTGCTTTCCTTCGGGATATTGGCTTGCTTGGAAAGATTAAGAAAATGCTGTATATTACACACTAGAGAGTCCAAAGTTAATTTTTACACAGCCTTCCTTTTGAATACAACGTAGTGATCATATATAAATACGAAGTCCATCTCTATCAAATGTCTTTGCCCTCTCTCTCGTAGGTGATTTTCAATCCCTGATTTCCTCCCCCATACAGAGCAGCGTGTAGGTGACTTTATACATGAATTCAGAATTCTGTGCGTTCCAACAACGAGCTTTCTCTCTCTCTCTCTCTGTCCCTCTCTCTTTTGCTGGTTATTTTCTGTTGGCAGCCTCTGAGAGCGATCCATACAACCTTGAAGCTGCGCTACAAGGTGTACAGGTAACTAGCATGTTTCGTAATGATTGCACCATGGGACAAGAGACATTTGCTGTTACAATGGAATGCGAAAGGAGCAGTAACAGCCTTGACTGACTGGAGAAAGTGCCTTCGCTATTCCATTTATTTATCAAAAGGCTTACACGGCTTGCTGCATTTGTTATGAAAGGAAAATATTACTAAGGAAGCAAGAGAGACGTGGGAGACTGTGCAACCTGTGGCCGTTATAGATGAAGAATTCAGATCAAATAGCCTTAACGCGCTTTCAAAACGACAAAAGAAACACTAATGCCTACTCTGTTTCCAGGCGACTTTTGTCGTGAATAAAAAACTTCGTTTTAGACACTACACTCATTTAGTGATATAAGCAAACAGCGTGGACAAAGAAATCCGAGGGATAGCTGCAGAGTCGAAGCATTGCTTTCAGTTTTTTTTTTAATTTAAGTCGCTGATGCTATAAACATTCGCTTCATTCTCCCGAACTTCTTGACTTCAAGTTAGCTACGTTTTCAATCTCTGGCTTGAAGAAAGACGGTCTGATACGAAAGACATATACCGCTCTGCCAAAGAGGCTTTAGAGCTAAACTTGAGAAATCCTTGAGAGTTCCTCAAGCAACTTCGGTAATCGGAGCTCCTCCAGCAGTGAAGTAGTTTTTTTCTTTTCTTTGTTTTTGTTCTGTATTCTGGGTGACAGCAGGGTTGCACCTCGAGTTTTTAAGCTATCCCATCGACAGGCACATTTCGTCTGAGGCTATTCGCAAGAGCTCGGTGGCCTGACCTCCTCCCTCGGCATGAAAACACACGGAATCAGTAAAGGTGAGCTAAGCACCTCTGTCCTCCTCACTGAAATATTAAAGTGAGAAAATGTTCATGTTTTCGTGCTCAAAGCCAGATAAAAATTTAACCACCACTTGCGATCCTCCTTTTTTGGTCCTTATCTTCGATAAAAATAAAGAATTGAAGGAAAAGACGTTGTGCTTCTGCTCTGCTGCTGCAGGCTGTTTTTCATTTCGTTCACAAGACAGACAAAATTGAAGGGCCTGTCGTGACGGCGTCATTGTAGACGGATTACTTTATCAACCAGGCCACATTTTTAAGGTAAACAGATCAGTATTGATGCGAAAGCATCAAATGACTCATTGCGCGAAAAGAGCCGGCGTCTGTAGCAGCGAAACAGCATCTATATTCTCATTGGCTTCCACATAATTCTCGCTCTCAGAAGCCTGTATTATCCGCGTGTTCGTTGTCGGCGCAAGATCCCACCCGCATTCGAACTTCGCCTCGGTAATCGCTATGAAAAGGTTAATGTATAAAAACAAGTGAAAATAAATTTGAGAAAAACAAAAAGAAACTCAAGGGCACTTAGGTATCCCCCCGTGGATGAGTGCGAAAGCATTGCGACGTCTCTCCGATGACGATTCGTTTTACGATACAGAATAGTATTGTTTTCACGTTGCCAAACTTTTTAACTCGCTCACGCAATGTTACGGGGGTAAACTTGTACTTTCCAATAACACACACGCGTTTGTGTCATTTCTTTTGCGGTAACCTCAATCATCCTGGAAGTTTGGCTGAGGATCCATGACTGGCCACCGGCGCTGTCTGTCTCTGTGACCACGTGACGTTTTGCACGGAGATCTCTGTCGAAGGTTCGTCCATCAGAGCGAACGACGGAACTCACCAAAATCACTGCTCCGACCGGCAGTGGGCCCATACGGTCAGCACCTCCGCGGAGGGAGGGGCGGTATGGGAACGTTGGCATGATGAGCGGCATCGGAGCCAGCCGTGGACGAAGACCACGAACGCG
The DNA here is from genome assembly GCF_050947875.1 of Dermacentor variabilis. Lineage (NCBI taxonomy): Eukaryota > Metazoa > Arthropoda > Arachnida > Ixodida > Ixodidae > Dermacentor > Dermacentor variabilis. Next base: position 146,783,852 of record NC_134572.1, read on the forward strand.
AGAGCAGGGGCACGAGCGCATCATCTCTGTGACCACGTGACCTTTTTGTACCATATCCAGTCCCACCACCGGATTTTCCACTCCATGAGCCATATAATGCATTCGCATTAAAAGGTTGGCGGTAAGGAGTTTCCAACCTACGAGCCCACGCTCAGAAAGAAACTGAGTGACTTGCCCACTGGGCTAAACCAGCTCCTCTTAGATAGCAGGCCTGTGCTCTTTGATTTATGACATCATGCGAGTTGGACCAAAATTAGGAACTCCTCGTTTGGTCGCGAGGAGTTCATAACTCGAGATAGCGATCAGCGGCGTTGAATTGTAGGTTGATGCTTTCGCAATCATAATTCATAAGCAGTGCTTAAGTGCCTTCAGACTTTTTCTCGTGAATTATGAATTAAATCGCAACTGTTGTCTCCCTAAATGCTATATAAATGCGAAGTACGTTTATGTCGTACGAGTTGACTAATCGATAATTACAGTACTTGCCAGGTTTCCAAAAAGAAATGATTTCCCTGAAGCATTCCTGAAACAGGCTCTACCTTTACATTCCAGCTTAAGGTAACATATGCAGAGTTCGCGATCACTGTAAGCATGGCGAGCTCCGAGAAGCACTCGTGTGTGTCGCCCTAAGCGTTGCATTATACAATTAGAAAAAGAAAAGAGAAGATGACCTTATGTTTAAAGTTCACTTGCACCCCAGGTTCTTTGAGGTGCACGCAAACTATAGGAGCGTTTTTGCATTAGCCCGTATGTGAACGCGGCCGGGATTCGAATGCGCGACCTTGTGCACAGCAGCAGAACGCCATAGTCGCGGATCCAGCGCTGCCGGTAACGTTGTAAATGCCAGCAGTGAAGAAAGCCTGCGTGCATAGCGAAAACACCGAACAATACGTGATGCGCGAGTCACCTTTAAACACCACCGCACCAACGAGCCACTCTTCGCACGCTGTAGGTGCTTCGTGCAGCTGACATCTATTTCCAACTGAAACTCTACAACTGCGTCACACTATGGCAAAAACTCAATTTAAAGAAAAGTCACAGTTTCGCGTGAAAGGCGAAGCACTGATTGCGATAGCAAATTAGTAGGCAGCTATGCTAAGTAAGGATAGTAGTTTTGTCGGCCATATAAACTTGTAAAGCTTCGCTTACTAACTAAATTAACCAGCATGGTGTCACGCGTGCCCAATGTTGTAATCGCACCGCTGGTACGAGTTGTTGGGAACTCGGCGCTGACGCCCGTTGTTGCACCTGGGTCGCAAGCCCCAAGGGTAGCGTTGGCCTGGCGGCCTGGGGTACAACTGGAAGCATCCGAAGGTCCCGGCAAAGCATGAGTCGACTGGTAACAACAAAACAACTTGTTTATTCTAACATCGCAAAGAGTTGGCGGTCAGGTTGACCGAAGTAGAGAGACGGGAGTGCACTTTACTCAACAGAAGAAATCGGAGCCCTCCTTTGGCGTCCGGGGGCAGCTGCTTTTATACTCTCGCAGTTGAGGGCAAGAAGGAACCCCTCTATAGACGAGCACGTGACGGTGCCGCTCGGGAACAATGGGATAAGGTGGCGCAGCGTCGTGTCGGCGCCACTCGGACCCCCTTGCTTCACAGTTGTTTGGAGCTCCTCTCCCCGGCTGCCGCGCTTCGACAAGCGTGGGCACAATGGGAAGAGAAGGAGGAGCAGCCGTCGTGTCGGCGCCGCTCGGACCCCCTTGCTTCACAGTTGTTGGGAGCTCCTCTTTCCGGCTGCCGCGCTTCGACAAGCGTAGGCACAATGGGAAGAGAAGGAGGAGCAGCCGTCGTGTCGGCGCCGCTCGGACCCCCTTACTTCACAGTTGTTGGGAGCTCCTCTCCCCGGCTGCCGCGCTTCGACAAGCGTGGGCACCAATATGCACATACACTCACACACGCACATGAAGACACGTGGCATCGGAACATGCCTGGACGCGCTTGGCAGGGAGGCGTAGCGGCGGCGCCGAACGGGCCAAAATGTCTGCCGCTTTGAACGAAGCCCTGGCGTCTGTTGTATCCTCGCCGGCTTTACCGCGCGTCGTAGGCGAAACGTAACACCAAACAAACGAACAAATCTCACTTTATGACCGCGGAAACTCGCTGGAGTGTTGGCGGCGAGAACACAGCGCACACGAAGCTATCACCCTTCACCGCACTTAGATTGTGTCCCCATCGCAGATTGCTTTCAAAATAACGCCCGCACCGCCGCGCGCGGCTTCCGCACGTCAAGTTTATCCATTTCATCCCAGACGCCAGTACTCGTCTCTCCCCTGGCGAAACGATTTCACCTCCCACGCGTGTACGTTGTTAGGATTGGGGGCTCAATCCAATCGCTCGTAATCAGTTGTCAAGATTGGAGTCGGGCATGAATTAGAAGGTAGCTGGCCCATGTCGTCGTCCAACTTATCCACGCTGAAGACGTTGTTAAAGGGAAGGACTGCTTCTTATCGAGAACAAGGAATACGGGTTTATTTACAGTATCTACATAAGGACGTTGCAGTTCATCAGTCTAGCATGACTGCGAGAGAAAGTGCACAGAGCGGCCGCACAACAGCGGTTTATAAACACTCGGTCCTCCCTCGATCCCAAGGTGAGCGAAACGTTCGACCAGTCATCGTAAACAGGTCGCCTCTCTGCGCGAGGGATTACACATACACACTTCCACAGAGGTTCACGGTCCTTAACCGACGTCAGACGGACTTCGTAGAACTCGGGGCTTACGTCAGGAAAGGCGCCTTTTATTCCCCCAGCTGACCCCCGCAGCGCGGCCGCCGGTTGCCCATTGTCTTGCGTCTTGAACGGCGCGTGCGAAGGGGCCTCGAACTACGTTCCCTCGGGGACTCCCTTGTTCACAGCAGACCAGATCGGCGGTGGCGGGTTCAGGCACAAAGCCTGCTTCGTCGAACTCATCTTGGCTCCAGCGACGGAGAGTCGAGGGCGCGCGTATGTTCTCCACACACAGTCGACTTAGTGACGCCATGGTTAGAGGTTTGCGGTGGCGTTCTAGGAAAAGTTGACGCCGCTGTCGCAACTGGCTGTCAAAACTTGCACTTCAGCGGGCCGTTCTTAACAACGTTTTCACCGCTTCCCTTCAAGGTCGCGCTCGCACTAAGCTAGAACTGCGCGCGAAACGTCTCTTGCTTGCGATGGCGCCTCTTCGGAAGACTAGAAATTACTATCGTGTTAACTGCCAAAACAGCAGTGTAAACACGAAAGGGTTGATGCCACCAGTGAAACTCCATCTACCGAGTCCAAAGGGAATGGTACAAAAAGGCAGAAGACAGACATTTATTACCGCGGTGCGCTGAGCGATGTAAGTAGACAACTGGAAAACGAAGAGATCTGGTTCACTTATCGCTCGTGAGTGTTTGATGATTTGACACACCGACATTACGAATAACTTATTTCAGTATATTTCAGAGCCACTTAAATTACTGTTTAGTTACCTGAGGTCAAACATACCGCACATATCTAGAACCAGTGATCTTACTACAGAAGAGAGCAATACGCTTTATGACAAATTCAGACCACTGCACATACGCTGCCACTCTTCTCAAGCCTAGATATCATGCCGTTCATCAGTTTAATTTATTATAAAACTGCACTAATGGTCCATTCTAATATTAGCCCCAACTATCCAGTCTGCTCATCACATTTTTTTATGTTCTCGCTACGAAAGCCGTAAGAAAGTAAAATGTAACTACCTCACTCAGCAAACAAAAAATATATATGGTAAGAAATAACTTACAGCTAATGGAGTCGCCGTGTAGAACCTTCCAATAGAACGAAAAAAAGTGTACGAATTTCTCCTTAGCATTGAAAAGACATTTCCTACGTGATATATAGCCACTTAATATATTAATTGCAAAAAAGAACATTTTTCAAGAGGAGTAACTATTTTGAATTCTGTTGCACGTTATGCTCTGTAAATACATGAATGCGTTGCTTTTGCAAAAGTAACAATATGTGTGCTAATATTGTGAAACTCACCCTATAAATGCAGGAAAGATTTGAATTCGTATTCCAGAGTAATAATCGTCCTATCATTAGTTTTCAAATGTTGCAAAGTTAATAAATATCTTTGTTTGTATCATTCTTGTTTTGTTATGTGACATGCTCTTTTTCATAATTATCCTTGAATGAATCTCAACTAGCCTCAGGATAGGGATTCAGATGCATTATTGAAATTCCATTTTTTTGTAGTAAATTGTATTGTGTCAATAAAATTCAGTTCAATTCAATTTATACATGTAATGCACATGAATTTCTTGCTTATTGGGTATAAAACCTTGTTCTTCAAACAATAACTTTCAGTTGTTAGACCAGCACTTACCCGGAATTCTTTCTCTTGTTTCGTTTGTGTGCGCGCTGCCAAAGAATGGAAACAACGTTTGTTGCATACGCTAGCAGTGTTAGGAGTTCAAGCGTCTCGAGAAAGTAAATATGTGCACGATGCATTGAACATTACCGGACATCACTCTTGCATCACCACTGCACCGATCGATCGAGTTACTGGGAGATACACGCCCGCGTCTTGGTGGAGCAGGAATTTCTGAAGCAGAAATGGTCCCTAATGCGTTCAACTTCCCTCTCTCGACCGCTGTTAAAAAATCACCAAGCTATTTACGCTGCTGCCTCCATTCTATACTGCAAATGACCTACTAGTTGAAGTTGTGTACGCATGTCGTATTTGTGCTACGCGGCGATATATTTTGTATGTTTCCGCACAGTGCCTATGGAAGTCCGTGGACGCCAACCGAAACAACACGGATTTGTAGCAGACATTTTGCGGAAAACTGCAAAAATGACTTTAGCTATTAACAGACTTAGATGGGCTAGTTGGTTGCTGGCTTGATGGGAAGAAAGGATCAGTGATTGTCCTCCGTGCATTCTTTCTGCGTCTTGTCCTCAAAACGCGCAGTTAGGACCATGACTTTAGCGAACACGCATCGTATGTGCCGACGATTTTTCCGACGGCGCATACGACGTCGTCTCCGATTAACTGCCGCGCGTCACCTCCACGGTTGAGGAGACGCTGCCCTTTCGCCGCACTGCAACCACGAAAAGAGTCGTCAACCACGCAGATCTTCTTAAAGGCAGATCGAAGAGCGTACATCGAGTACATGTCCTTCGAATAACACATCCGCAGACAGACACACACGCGCGTGGTGCGAAACCTGCAGGAACACGTGCAGTGCATCAGGCAATCAAGGCGGCGTGAAGGAGAGATTGGAGAGATGTACAACCGCTGGTTGAAATATCACTCCGCATGCGGCGCCGTTATCGTCTATTCGCAGCAGCCATCGCGGTATAACGCCCCCCTCCTCCCTCCCCTTTCCCCGGTGCCTCGCGCATGTCGGAAGACGGCGCGCTTCCTCCCCGCTTTCCTCCCTTGCGTGCGCGAGATTGAGGCGCCATCGTCGACTCACCATCACAGATTTTCACTCGCACATACAGCGTACGGCGCGTGGTAACGATGTCATCGCCTTTGGATTTTATAGGGTAAATTACTGCGACGGCGATGGTGGAAATGCGCCTGGAATGTACATATAATTGCTATCGCAATAAAACGAGAAAACATGAAACTTGTCGAGTCAGAATGACGTCTGAAAAGTGCAACTCGAGACGCCATCTTACAAAGACAGAAAAGCGGTCGAGCTCAGCGATCCGCATGTAGTAGTCACCGGCATATCTTCATAGTGAATGGAAAATGAGGGGGAGCGAGAGAGAGACAAAGGCAAATGAATGGCAGGGGGGTTAACTAGAGGATATCTCCTGTTGGCTACGCTGTACCGGGAAGGAGGAAAAGGACGCAAAAGCCGAGAGAAAAGTAGAAAGAAAGGGCAATGCAGAACGTTCTCTGTGGGCGCTGTCACACACCTTGCGAAAGCGTTACACATTCATACACAATGACAAAGGCCCAGTAATACATTCTACGTTACAAAATGCAAAAGCAGAAATTGTCACGCAGCTCAGTATCTTTTAAATAACACCGTGACGACTCCGTAGAGGCTCGCGCTGATGTTCGTGTAAGCCAGTTTCCAATAATTTCAATTTCCGTGAAGGGCCGCTTGTCCACTTGATCGAGCCTAGCTGCGAGGGCTGCTCTTCGCGTGTCGAAACGAGAGGACTCGCAAAGAAGGTGCAAGATTGTTTCGCTGGACCCGCAGAAGTTACGAAGCGGGCTACTGGCTATTCCGATCAGGAAAGAATACAGATTTGAAAAGGATACTCCAAGCAACAGACTAGCTAGAAGGGTACAGTCACGTCGTGGAAGGTTGGACGATTACAGAGCTGTAAATTAGAGTCCAGGGTATGAAGTCTCGCGCTCGCAAAGTGGGTTGAATTCCACTGGTCCAATGTTAGGAAGCGCGAAAAGCTTTTTTTGGCTGCGTCGGCTCTCGAAAGAGGAATGGTATCGCAATCGATGCCGCCATGGGCACATCGGGCAGCCGCGCTCGCATGATCGTTGTCCTATATGCCACGGTTACTTGGCAACTATTGGTACATTACATCGTGTCCTTCGTCAACTACTCGATGGTAAACGTTTCTGATCCCTGCGACGACAGTAAACTGCAGGGCTGGCTTGGAATCACAGAAGATTGACCAGGGATTGGGTGGCTCCTGTATGAAATGAATAGCCGCACGGAGGGCTATCAGTTCAGCAGTTGTAGTTAGTGATACATCCGACGCTTTTAGCTGAACTTTGGCGGATTTTGCTGGAATCCCTACCGCGGCTGCTCAACTTGCAGGTGTGACTGATCCATCGTGTAAACATAGGCGAGCACTGTGTAACTCATGCGATGGTCATAATGTGTCCGGTTTCAGGCCAGACGGCCGCATCTTAACCTTTTTTCCCGATTCCTGAGATGGTGAGGCGTATTTCAGGTTTGTGCAGGCACCATAAATGCGGGGTCGTGCTGCAGGCACGTAGATCGATGGCTACGAAGTATACGATTGGCAGTAATTATACAACTGAAAGTTGTCCGTGATCTTTTTCCAGAAAGAGAAGCCACATGGTGAGAGGGTAGTCGGCCAGCGTGCCAAATGTGCAGCCTGAGAGCGTCGGGGGCTGTGTACGTTGATATTGGATGATCTCGCGCTATGACAATCGTTGCCACTGTAGACACACACTTTGGGAGACACGTCTTTATAAGGCTTGAGCTTGTATTCACTGGAGTGCTCGCAGGAGTGTTTTGCAGTTGTTGCCTCGCACAGGGAAGCTGTATCTTGCCAAATCGAGAAATAAAGCATCATAAAGCTTCATAACTGATCGCACCGATGTGCCCCATGGCTTTCCCCCGAGAAAGTTGAGGAGATGTGTTATTGTAGTCAACCTCCTCTTTAGGCATAAAATGTGTGGGCTCCATGTTCGATAGAGGTCGGTAATTACCATAAAAGCTGTGTTTCCGTGTGTTTGCAATTGCTTGCCCCTTAACACTTGGCCTCATTGCCTTCCCTGTGAGTTTAACAAGGCAGCACATCTGTGCATACCGCTCTAAATTATGTTTTCGCAAGTACAGATATATTAACGTTGCTGCCTTTTGAAGCCTTGCAGTCCCGTCATGGCAGACGCCCAGATGCAGATGTCGGAAGCATAAATAGATGATTTCACTGTGTTGGGCAAGCATCCGACAAGTCCAGTGAGCACTAGGTTGAATGGTATGGGGCTCAACACACCGTCTTGCGGTACTCCACAAAATGTTTGGTGGCGAATTGTGGCTCTATCCTCGGTCCTCACATCCTCAGTGTGGGGGCAAAATAACCGCATATAGCCACCGAAAAATACAGCCACTCATCTTGACTTCACTTAGAGCGTCTATAATGGCATATTATGGTGCATTGCCACAGGCGCCTTTTATATCAATAAACAATGCCACAATTGGTCGTTTGAAGTGTTTTTTGCTGAACGAACATGGCCAAATTGATGGCATTACGTGGAAGCTAGCCATAGCATCTGGGTACACGTTATAAGTTTCCGGGACTACTCCGGGCGGGTCAACCCCCCCCCCCATCCTTTCCATTACTTTCCCGAAGCAACTAGCCAGAGCGGTGGGATGGTACGATAAGAAATCTAGCGGCGATATGGCACTCACTTTAGCACTCTAGCACTCACTAGCACTCACAATCTAGCACTCACTTTCAGAAGCGGAAGGAAGCGGCTGCAGTGCCATTCACGTGAAGCCGAACCGCTGCGGCAAGACCAGTTGTGACGGCAAAGCTCATGGCTCTAGGAGTACATAATGCCCTCAAAGAGATGTGGGAAGCACAATACCTCTCACAACTCAATAGGCTCGCACTCACAAAACCTGGTAGAGATCTGCTCGAAAAGATCCATATTAATCTACCCTATACGATAGACCAAAGGGAAGAGGTGCCACGTGATGTGAGGAGACGCATCAACGTGTACCTCATTCCGCGGAACATGCATCCCGCATATAGCATCGAATGGAGAAAAGTAAGAGGGATGTAAGAAGAAATGGGATGAGCAACCTAACACCCTCTACGTGGAGACGCCGCAGGGCCAAAGAATGGAGTGATGACTATTGTGGTGTCAACGCCTTCAGGATCGATGGTGAACAGCGCCTCAGTGAAAACATCCAACCCCAATCACGCAGAGGAAGCAGCTATTGCATTAGCTATAGCATTTAACCCCAACGCCGATGTGCTCACTGACTCCCAGAACGCCTGTCGCAACTTCAATAATGGATTAATTCACAGGTCAGAGTTGTCATTGCTGAACAAACATCCACCCAGCGAAGCCGCAATCATCTGGTTTCACGGTCACCTGGAACTACCAGGAGGAACGAAGCCGCTCACAGGCATGCCCGAGCTCTATTATACTGGGCGTCTCCCCCTGATGACCTTCAAGGGTGCTGCGACCTAACTGCTTTAGCAGTGTATGCTGGCAATCTCGCAACATACAGAACAGTCAGGAAGGAGTACCCAACACCACATAAATCCCTCAATAAGTTAGAAGAGAACACCCTTAGGAGACTACAAACCAATACATACCCAACGCCAGCTAAGTTACACTAGTGGTACCCTACACTATACTCCCTGCAATGCCCACACTGTGGAGGGGTAGCTAACCTCTACCACATGATGTGGGCTTGCGAATTTAATCCCATATTTCACCCCATTCCAAATCCCTCAGAAGAGCAGTGGGAGGCTTTTCTGCTCAGCGATGATCCTGACCGTCAGCACTGGCTGGTGGGGAGGGCGAGCGCAGCAGCAATAACCAGTGGACTACCGGACTAGGCGTCCCACCCATGAGTTCTACGAATATTCTGCTAATAAAGATGTTTTCAATCAATCAATGCCGGTTTATCAGCACGTGTCATGCACAGCACCTCATAGGTAACGCTGTCAGTCCCAGGTGCCAAAGAATGCCTGCAAGTCGCCAGCGCCGATTCAAGCTCCACCACCAAAAGCTTTGCACCCATACAGGAGCCCCGAAACACAGGAATTACATATGGTGTAAGTGCGCGTTGCGACTGCAAGCCGGCAAGTCTTGAGCGAAGTTCCTCTGCAATCTCAATCTCCCTTCAACCTTTGTGCATAATGAGAGATTTGAAAGAAACACGCTGTTGCGGTGATACGTGAAATGCACGTTCGGTTTTCTATATCTCAGATACATGGATGACGTGGATCCAATGACTAACAGAATCGTTTCCATCTTTGAGATTGCAGTCAGTACATCGATTCGGCGCTGATTCTTCTTTTGCGTCCACCTTGCCTCTGTCAGATCGTGGATAAGTTTCGTTCGCCTGTATCTCCTTTCAGCCTGCCGGCGAATCGCTCATGGTCGCTGCAGTCCAGCTTAAAATTCTTTATATTTCGGGAAAGGCTGAAAAGCGCACGCAGACTCTTGCATTACTTATTTAATTGCGTTTTCCAGACTTGAATGGTTCCCTGCCTGACAGACTTCCTCCATGTGTTACCGGAACGCGGACCAGTCAATTCGTCGCGGAGTCGTAGAGGAGCATTGAAATAGTTCCTCGATCCTCAGATATGTGGTATTATGGCCACATCCATGGGATTCAATGCCTGGGAACCATGGCAGGCTTGTTTCAAGACGCCGAGAGACCAGGGTCAAATCTAGACACCTCCTGTATGTAAGCACTTGTAGATATGTCGAATCACCATCATTGAGAAAGTAGGGATCGTCCTGCGTGACAAACGATGCTGGTCTCCTTTCCATCGAGTCCATCTTCAAACTCAACCAAACCGGATGATAACCATTAGGATTTGCAGCGAAAATCAAAGGACCGAGTCTCGCTCATAACACGGCGCGCAGTCGTTTGGATTCGAAGCTACTCGAAGGAGTAATGTAGACAGTGACAAGAGTGAGCGGAAGCTCCTTCACTTTTACAGTTATTAAAGAGACGCACTGGTTGTCATTGTGAGATTGAACTGGGTGCAAAACGTACGTCGGTTCACATCAAATATATACAGTTACCCTGCCTACATCACCACAGGTAGAGGACACAAATGCCTCAATGCCTCATAGCCAGATATGCGGATCGTATTCTGAACATTCGGTTCACAAATCCCGAAGATAGGAGAACGGTTTTAGAAAACAAAGGGTATCAAATTCTGAACTTCTAGATTTGAGGCACCGTGCATTCCGAATGGAGAAGCTTTTTTAACTTTATTGCGGTAGGGCTGCGAATCTTTCAAGCCATGCGAAGCTTGCAAGCACTGGAGCCAACTTTCCTAGTACTTGTACCTTACGAGCTGCCGGAATGTTCATGTTTGTCAATAGTAGACTAATGCCATTCGTGAGAGACTTTAGCATAGTAATCACTTGCGATCCTTGTCTCGCATGTGGTCGACTGCAGCGACATTGGCGCTTACTTGGTGATTCGTGTGGTGTTGCTCTGATAGTTCATTTGTCTTAGGCAGATCTGGCCGCATTTCACATTATGAAGTCACAATATAATGGTCGCTTGTTTCACTGACATTCTTTGCCTTATTAGAGACAGACGAAGGACGAGGCACCGTTTCGTTTCCGGGAATGTCGTCGCCTTATTGCAGGAGAAGCATCTCTGTGCGATGATTAGTCTCTGGCCATCTTCCTCAAGAGTTTCTTCTCCCTCTTTAGGCGGGTATATTCTTTTGTGAATGCAGCCTGCAAAACTTGACAATTTGAGCACATTAGCTACGTTGCACGGGAAGTGTCTGTCTCGTGTTGTTCGGAACATCATGGGCAAACCACTGAAATTTGGCAGACAGCACTCACGCATCCAATCTTATGACATCTGCACTTAGGGGGTTTGGGTACTAAAGGTCATATCGCATGTCGAAAGTGGCCGACCTTTATGCGCGGTGCATGGTATGGACAGTCACGCTTGAAGACGAGCCTTACACAGCTAAATTTACCGAGGCGCCGACCTTGCAGTAAGGCAACACCATATGTCGCATGTTCGACTAAAACGGGCTGGTCGCTGTCGCTAATCGATGCGTCATTATCATAAGCAGCACCAGCGGTGGTTTCATTGTCTCGCGAAACAATGTAGTTTACATTAATGTTGCCCAGGAGCTTTACTGCCATCAAAGCATCGATTGCACTTCAATTGTAGACATCAATAGCCAGAGAGAGAAAGAGAAAGAGAAAGAAAGGCAAAGGAAAGACAGGGAGAGTAAGTTTCTCTCTTCCCTTCCTCTGCCGGGTTCTTCTTTCTTGGTGTTTTACTTCGTTCTCGGCTCTTCCTAAGCCGTTGCACTGTTCTCTGCTTCGGTTTTCTGGGACTAAAGATGGTGGATGACAATAATTTTAACTGGATTTATTTATAGCAGCAGACACTAACCGTTACACTGGGTATATAGTAAACACGGAAAGAAGCTTCACATTAACGAATGCGGCTGAGCAAAGGCCTCGGAGCAGTCAGTCGCTCCGATCGGGCACATGACGAGATCGGTCCGATGTCTCTCAAGTCTCAGACCACACTGCCCGCTCAGCCGCGTACATTCTCACCCCCAGCCGCGGGACCATGTGTCCGAGCCGCGTAACAGGCGGTGGCCGCCGTTCGAACCACCTGAGCCGCCAGCGCCGCCTCGGCCCGACCCAAACAGTCCCCAAAGATTCCATTCTCCAGATTCCACTACAGCGGCTCGCTGCGCGATTTATGGCACTCGCCAGAACCAGTGCGCGAGAACTCCTGTCGCTCACTTTTCCCCCGAACAGCGTCCAGCCACCGGATTCCCAAAGCATGCACTCTCTGGAAGCGGCCCTGGTGCGAGCCAACAGCGCAACATTGCAATGCAACAGATGCACAAACACAGAGGGGACCCGGGAGAAGTCGAGCAAGCACGCACTTCAACCAAACAAAAAGAATGCACACATGAGTTTAACCAAGGCGAACATTCACAGCGACCTTACAGGGAAGTTCACCAGAGATTATCTTCGGTTGGCTACGCTGAACTGGGGGAGGGGCATAAGGATGCGATAAGTGATAATTAATGGCCAGGACAGCCGTTCGGCTATTAATTGTGATATCCGCAACCTCTCTTGGAACAATAGACACCAGAGAAAGAGAGATGGCTCGTCAATTAAGGCAGTTGAGGTTGTCTGCAGGTGTGCTAGGCACAAAGGGAATTCTGTGCGCTAGATGACCTTAGCTGGGGCATAACAGTTGTCTTATTTGACGTAGACCGTCCACTGACGTTCCTTCTCCTGGTATTCGGATGTAACACTCCTTGAAGCCTTCTTCATCTGATGCGTCATCGCTTGAACAGGACTGCA